>NC_092289.1:4163946-4346446 GCF_036320965.1 Panulirus ornatus | reverse complement strand
CAATCCTCAGGCACCTCACCATGAATCCTACATACATTAAACAGCCTTACCAACCACTCAACAATACAGTCACCCCCTTTTTTAATAAATTCCACTGCAATACCATCCAAACCCGATGCCTTGCTGGCTTCCATCGTCCGCAAAGCTTTTACTACCTCTTCTCTGTTTACCAAATCATTTTCCCCAACCCTCTCACTTTGCACACCACCTCGACCAAAACACCCTATATCTGCCACTCTATCATCAAACACATTCAACAAACCTTCAAAATACTCACTCCATCGCCTTCTCACATCACCACTACTTGCTATCACCCCATTAGCCCCCTTTACTGAGGTTCCCATTTGTGCCCCTGTCTTACGCACTTTATTTACCTCCTTCCAAAACATCTTTTTATTCTCCTTAAAATTTAATGATACTCTCTCACCCCAACTCTCATTTGCCCTCTTTTTCACCTCTAGCACCTTTCTCTTGCCCTCCTGCCTCTTTCTTTTATACATCTCCCACTCATTTGCAGTATCTCTCTGCAAAAATCGTCCGAATGCCTCTCTCTTCTCTTTCACTAATAATCTTACTTCTTCATCCCACCACTCAGAACCCTTTCTAATTTGCCCACCTCCCACGCTTCTCATGCCACAAGCATCCTTTGCGCAGGCCATCACTGCTTCCCTAAATACATTCCATTCCTCCCCCACTCCCCTTACCTCCTTTGTTCTCACCTTTTCCCATTCTGAATTCAGTCTCTCCTGGTACTTCCTCACACAAGTCTCCTTCCCAAGTTCACTTACTCTCACCACTCTCTTCACCCCAACATTCTCTCTTCTTTTCTGAAAACCTTTACAAATCTTCACCTTCGCCTCCACAAGATAATGATCAGACATCCCTCCAGTTGCGCCTCTCAGCATATTAACATCCAAAAGTCTCTCTTTCGCGCCTATCAATTAACACGTAATCCAATAACGCTCTCTGGCCATCTCTTCTACTTACATACGTATACTTATGTATATCTCTCTTTTTAAACCAGGTATTCCCAATCACCAGTCCTTTTTCAGCACATAAATCTACAAGCTCTTCACCATTTCTATTTACAAAACTGAACACTCCATGTGTACCAATTATTCCCTCAACTGCCACATTACTCACCTTTGCATTCAAATCATCCATCACTATAACCCGGTCTCGTCCATCACCACTAACCATTTGTTTATGGATGGGGTTGTTAGGGAGGGGAATGCAGGAGTTTTGGAAAGAGGGGCAAGTATGCAGTCTGTTGTGGATGAGAGAGCTTGGGAAGTGAGTCTGTTGTTGTTCGCTGATGATACAGCACTGGTGGCTGATTCATGTGAGAAACTGCAGAAGCTGGTGGCTGATTGGTAAAGTGTGTGAAAGAAGAAAGTTGAGAGTAAATGTGAATAAGAGCAAGGTTATTAGGTACAGTAGGGTTGAGGGTCAAGTCAATTGGGAGGTAAGTTTGAATGGAGAAAAACTGGAGGAAGTAAAGTGTTTTAGATATCTGGGAGTGGATCTGGCAGCGGATGGAACCATGGAAGCGGAAGTGAATCATAGGGTGGGGGAGGGGGCGAAAATCCTGGGAGCCTTAAAGAATGTGTGTAAGTCGAGAACATTATCTCGGAAAGCAAAAATGGGTATGTTTGAAGGAATAGTGGTTCCAACAATGTTGTATGGTTGCGAGGCATGGGCTATGGATAGAGTTGTGTGCAGGAGGGTGGATGTGCTAGAAATGGGATGTTTGAGGACAATATGTGGTGTGAGGTGGTTTGATTGAGTAAGTAATGTAAGGGTAAGAGAGATGTGTGGAAATAAAAAGAGCGTGGTTGAGAGAGCAGAAGAGTAAGTAATGTAAGGGTAAGAGAGATGTGTGGAAATAAAAAGAGCGTGGTTGAGAGAGCAGAAGAGGGTGTTTTGAAATGGTTTGGGCACATGGAGAGAGGAAAGATTGACCAAGAGGATATATGTGTCGGAGGTGGAGGGAACAAGGAGAAGTGGAGGACCAAATTGGAGGTGGAAAGATGGAGTGAAAAAGATTTTGAGTGATCAGGAGGGTGAAAGGCGGGCAAGGAATAGAGTGAATTGGATCGATGTGGTATACCGGGGTCGACGTGCTGTCAATGGATTGAATCAAGGCATGTGAAGCGTCTGGGGTAAGCCATGGAAAGTTCTGTGGGGCCTGGATGTGGAAAGGGAGCTGTGGTTTTCAGGCATTATTGCATGACAGCTAGAGACTGAGTGTGAACGAATGGGGCCTTTGTTGTCTTTTCCTAGCGCTACCTCACACACATGAGGGGGGAGGGGGATGTTATTCCATGTGTGGCGAGGTGGCGATGGGAATGAATAAAGGCAGACAGTGTGAATTGTGTGCATGGGTATATATGTATGTGTCTGTGTGTGTATATATATGTGTACATTGAGTTGTATGGGTATGTATATTTGCGTGTGTGGACGTGTATGTATATACATGTATATGGGGGTGGGTTGGGCCATTTCTTTCGTCTGTTTCCTTACACTACCTCACAAAACGCGGGAGACAGCGACAAAGCAAAATAAAAAAGAATCCTCCTTTTTTTTTTTTTTTTTTTTTTTTTTTTTTTTTCCAAAAGAAGGAACAGAGAAGAGGTCCAGGTGAGGATATTCCCTCAAAGGCCCAGTCCTCTGTTCTTAACGCTACCTCGCTATCGCGGGAAATAGCGAATAGTATGAAAAATATATATATATATATATATATATATATATATATATATATATATATATATATTATATATTATATATTATATATTCATATATTTTGCTTTGTCGCTGTCTCCCGCGTTTGTGAGGTAGCGCAAGGAAACAGACGAAAGAAATGGCCCAACCCACCCCCATACACATGTATATGCATACACGTCCCCACACGCAAATATACACACCAATACATCTCAATGTACACATATATATACACACACAGACATATACATATATACATATGCACACAATTCACACTGTCTGTCTTTATTCATTCCCATCGCCACCTCATCACACATGGAATAACATCCCCCTTCCCCCTCATGTGTGCGAGGTAGCGCTAGGAAATACAACAAAGGCCCCATTCGTTCACACTCAGTCTCTAGCTGTCATGCAATAATGCCCACAACCACAGCTCCCTTTCCACATCCAGGCTCACAGAACTGTCTATGGTTTACCCGAGACGCTTCACATGCCCTGATTCAATCCATTGACAGCACATCTACCCCGGTATACCACATCGATCCAATTTACTCTATTCCTTGCCCGCCTTTCACCCTCCTGCATGTTCAGGCCCCGATCACTCAAAATCCCTTTCACTCCATCCTTCCACCTCCAATCTGGTCTCCCACTTCTCCTTGTTCCCTCCACCTCCGACACATATATCCTCTTGGTCATTCTTTCCTCACTCATTCTCTCCATGTGCCCAAACCATTTCAAAACACCCTCTTCTGCTCTCTCAACGACGCTCTTCCTATTTCCACACATCTTCCTTACCCTTACATTACTTACTCGATCACACCACCTCACACCACATATTGTCCTCAAACATCTCATTTCCAGCACATCCACCCTCCTGTGCACTACTCTATCCATATCCCACGCCTATATATATATATTTAATTTTTTTATTTTGCTTTGTCGCTGTCTTCCGCGTTTGCGAGGTAGCGCAAGGAAACAGACGAAAGAAATGGCCCAACCCACCCCCATACACAATGTATATACATACACGTCCACACACGCAAATATCCATACCCATACATCTCAATGTACACATATATATATACACACACACAGACACCTACATATATACCCATGCACACAATTCACATTGTTTGCCTTTATTCATTCCCATCGCCACCTCGCTACACATGGAATAACATCCCCCTCCCCGCTCATGTATGTAAGGTAGCGCTAGGAAAAGACAACAAAGGCCCCATTCGTTCACACTCAGTCTCTAGCTGTCATACAATAATGCCCGAAACCACAGCTCCCTTTCCACATCCAGGCCCCACAGGACTTTCCATGATTTACCCCAGACGCTTCACATGCCCTGATTCAATCCATTGACAGCACATCGACCCCGGTATACCACATCGATCCAATTCACTCTATTCCTTGCCGGCCTTTCACCCTCCTGCATGTTCAGGCCCCGATCACTCAAAATCTTTTTCACTCCATCTTTCCACCTCCAATTTGGTCTCCCACTTCTCCTCGTTCTCTCCACCTCCGACACATATATCCTCTTGGTCAATCTTTCCTCACTCATTCTCTCCATGTGCCCAAACCATTTCAAAACACCCTCTTCTACTCTCTCAACCACGCTCTTTTTATTTCCACACATCTCTCTTACCCTTACATTACTTACTCGATCAAACCACCTCACACCACATGTTGTCCTCAAACATCTCATTTCCAGCACATCCATCCTCCTGCGCACAACTCTGTCCATAGCCCACACTTGTCCATGATGATAGTATGAAGGTGAAATCGCAGTAGGTGTTCATACAATTTTATTTAACATAATTTTTCTATCCATGTGGCACGACATGTTTCTTAGAGACAATCCCCCTCCTTAGGTGCCAGTACTTAACAAAGTTGTTTAAATCGCAATATCACACTTGATTCCCGCCATCTAACACCAAATTTTATAGACCAAGCCCTGTTTGTTTTTGTTTGGTTGTAATCCTTGCAAGGGAGAGTGATTAAAGGGGGTCAGATGGCAGGGGTTGACCTGGGTAGCTGGGTGTGTCAAGAACAACTTTTTTTGTTTTCATGTTTTGTCAATTCTCACATAATGATTTTGTTAGTGGTATGATGGACTTTAAATTGCCTGGGGACAAATTAAGGTTAGTATTAGCAGTTAAGACAGATTCATTGACATCACATGTGGCATAATCAGCAGAGGGGTATATAACAATGGGTTTTGAGATCTATGGTGTGATCATTTTCTTGACTTTTTAGTGATTGCATTTTTGTGGTCATCCCTACATACTGAATGTCGATGCCAATAACACCTCTCCGTTACAGTCTTACCAGTCTGGCCTACATGAATATATTTACATGCCTTGCATTTGACAGTGTAAACACTCCCAGTTGTTGCATGGTTTGGCCTATTATTTATTAAGGTCATGCTTATGGTGTTATTATATTAGAAAGCAACATTACAAGAACTGTTTTTTAGAACATGTTTTAAATTAGCTAAGTTGGGAGAATAGGGCAACACTAAACTTTTAGACTTCCTGTAGATGTCAAAGGACAAATAATCAGATTCTCTATTTATTAACACATCTAGAAAGGGCAGTATGCCTTCTTTTTCCCATTCCATCTATCAAATTCAAGATGCAGTGGGAAAAAGAAGGCAAGCTGTCCTTTCTTGATGTGTTGATAGATAGAGACTCTGATCATTTGTCCTTTAAAATTTTACAGGAAGCCTACCAACTCTGATTTTTTTTTCATTTTTTTTCATACTATTCACAATTTCCCGCGTTAGCAAGGTAGCGTTATGATAATTATTTCTCAGTACATGATCTTTCTGTAAGAATGTCTGTAGTTATGTCTATGTTTTTAAGAGCACTATGGGTATGTGATCCCATAGGCCTGGGAGATAAATGTAGTCTTATAAGACATATCTTTAGGCATTTATATTATCCCAATTTGTTTGTGAACAAAGATTACTGGAAAGCTAGGAAGACACTTATGCTTCATATAATAAAGATGTTACAATTAAGGATAACTCTAAAAGTTTAGTGTTCCCCTATTCTCCCAACTTAGCAAATTTATGGCATGTTCTAGAAACAGTTCTTGTAATGTTACTTTCCAGTACAATAACACCATTAGCAGGACCTTGATGAGTATTAGGCCAAATCATGCAACATTTGGGAGAGTTTACAATGTCAAATGCAAGGCATGAAAATAAATTTATGTAGGCCAGACTGGTAAGACTGTAAATGAGAAGTGTTATTGGCATCAACTTTCAGTACATAGGGGTGACCACAAAAATGCTATTGCTAAAGATTTTCACCCCATAGATCTTGAAAATCCCATTATTTTATACCCCTCTGCTGATCATGCAACACATAACATCATTAAATGTCTTAATTGCTAATACCAAGAACTTTGATTTGTCCCCAGGCAATTCTAAGGCCCATCCTAGCATTAACCAAATAATTATAAGGGAATTGAGAAAACAAAAACAAAAAAGTTGTTCATGGCACACCCAGCTACCCAGGTCAACCCCTGGCCACCTAACCCTTCTTAAATCACTCTCCCTTACAAGGGTTATGACCAGACATAGCAGACAGTGCTTGGCCTAGAAAGATTGGTTTTGGACTGCAGGAACCAAGTGTGAAGTTGGGATTTAGATAACTTTGTTAAGAACTGGCACTTGATGAGATGGATTGCCTCCACAAAACTTGTGCCACATCTATAGAAAAATTACATGTTAAAAAGATTGTATGAACTCCTACTGAAGTGCGACTCCCCTTTCATACTATCATCACGGACAAGTGTGATCATCGTTAGGGAAAATGATTTGGTAAACAGAGAAGAGGTAGTGAAAGCTTTGCGGAAGATGAAAGCCGGCAAGGCAGCAGGTTTGGATGGTATTGCAGTGGAATTTATTAAAAAAGGGGGTGACTGTATTGTCGACTGGTTTGTAAGGTTATTTAATGTATGTATGACTCATGGTGAGGTGCCTGAGGATTGGCGGAATGCGTGCATAGTGCCATTGTACAAAGGCAAAGGGGATAAGAGTGAGTGCTCAAATTACAGAGGTATAAGTTTGTTGAGTATTCCTGGTAAATTATATGGGAGGGTATTGATTGAGAGGGTGAAGGCATGTACAGAGCATCAGATTGGGGAAGAGCAGTGTGGTTTCAGAAGTGGTAGAGGATGTGTGGATCAGGTGTTTGCTTTGAAGAATGTATGTGAGAAATACTTAGAAAAGCAAATGGATTTGTATGTAGTATTTATGGATCTGGAGAAGGCATATGATAGAGTTGATAGAGATGCTCTGTGGAAGGTATTAAGAATATATGGTGTGGGAGGAAAGTTGTTAGAAGCAGTGAAAAGTTTTTATCGAGGATGTAAGGCATGTGTACGTGTAGGAAGAGAGGAAAGTGATTGGTTCTCAGTAAATGTAGGTTTGCGGCAGGGGTGTGTGATGTCTCCATGGTTGTTTAATTTGTTTATGGATGGGGTTGTTAGGGAGGTAAATGCAAGAGTTTTGGAAAGAGGGGCAAGTATGAAGTCTGTTGGGGATGAGAGAGCTTGGGAAGTGAGTCAGTTGTTGTTCGCTGATGATACAGCGCTGGTGGCTGATTCATGTGAGAAACTGCAGAAGCTGGTGACTGAGTTTGGTAAAGTGTGTGGAAGAAGAAAGTTAAGAGTAAATGTAAATAAGAGCAAGGTTATTAGGTACAGTAGGGTTGAGGGTCAAGTCAATTGGGAGGTGAGTTTGAATGGAGAAAAACTGGAGGAAGTGAAGTGTTTTAGATATCTGGGAGTGGATCTGGCAGCGGATGGAACCATGGAAGCGGAAGTGGATCATAGGGTGGGGGAGGGGGCGAAAATTCTGGGAGCCTTGAAGAATGTGTGGAAGTCGAGAACATTATCTCGGAAAGCAAAAATGGGTATGTTTGAAGGAATAGTGGCTCCAACAATGTTGTATGGTTGCGAGGCGTGGGCTATGGATAGAGTTGTGCGCAGGAGGATGGATGTGCTGGAAATGAGATGTTTGAGGACAATGTGTGGTGTGAGGTGGTTTGATCAAGTGAGTAACGTAAGGGTAAGAGAGATGTGTGGAAATAAAAAGAGCGTGGTTGAGAGAGCAGAAGAGGGTGTTTTGAAGTGGTTTGGGCACATGGAGAGGATGAGTGAGGAAAGATTGACCAAGAGGATATATGTGTCGGAGGTGGAGGGAGCAAGGAGAAGAGGGAGACCAAATTGGAGGTGGAAAGATGGAGTGAAAAAGATTTTGTGTGATCGGGGCCTGAACATGGAGGAGGGTGAAAGGAGGGCAAGGAATAGAGTAAATTGGAGCGATGTGGTATACCGGGGTTGACGTGCTGTCAGTGGATTGAATCAAGGCATGTGAAGCGTCTGGGGTAAACCATGGAAAGCTGTGTAGGTATGTATATTTGCGTGTGTGGACGTATGTATATACATGTGTATGGGGGGGGTTGGGCCATTTCTTTCGTCTGTTTCCTTGCGCTACCTCGCAAACGCGGGAGACAGTGACAAAGTATAATTTTTTTTTTTTTTTTTTTTTTTTTTTTTTTTTTTTTATACTTTGTCGCTGTCTCCCGCGTTTGCGAGGTAGCGCAAGGAAACAGACGAAAGAAATGGCCCAACCCACCCACATACACACGTCCACACACGCAAATATACATACCTACACAGCTTTCCATGGTTTACCCCAGACGCTTCACATGCCTTGATTCAATCCACTGACAGCACGTCAACCCCGGTATACCACATCGCTCCAATTCACTCTATTCCTTGCCCTCCTTTCACCCTCCTCCATGTTCAGGCCCCGATCACACAAAATCTTTTTCACTCCATCTTTCCACCTCCAATTTGGTCTCCCTCTTCTCCTCGTTCCCTCCACCTCCGACACATATATTCTCTTGGTCAATCTTTCCTCACTCATTCTCTCCATGTGCCCGAACCATTTCAAAACACCCTCTTCTGCTCTCTCAACCACGCTCTTTTTATTTCCACACATCTCTCTTACCCTTACGTTACTTACTCGATCAAACCACCTCACACCACACATTGTCCTCAAACATCTCATTTCCAGCACATCCACCCTCCTGCGCACAACTCTATCCATAGCCCACGCCTCGCAACCATACAACATTGTTGGAACCACTATTCCTTCAAACATACCCATTTTTGCTTTCCGAGATAATGTTCTCGACTTCCACACATTCTTCAAGGCTCCCAGAATTTTCGCCCCCTCCCCCACCCTATGATCCACTTCCGCTTCTATGGTTCCATCCGCTGCCAGATCCACTCCCAGATATCTAAAACACTTCACTTCCTCCAGTTTTTCTCCATTCAAACTCACCTCCCAATTGACTTGACCCTCAACCCTACTGTACCTAATAACCTTGCTCTTATTCACATTTACTCTTAACTTTCTTCTTTCACACACTTTACCAAACTCAGTCACCAGCTTCTGCAGTTTCTCACATGAATCAGCCACCAGCGCTGTATCATCAGCGAACAACAACTGACTCACTTCCCAAGCTCTCTCATCCCCAACAGACTTCATACTTGCCCCTCTTTCCAAAACTCTTGCATTCACCTCCCTAACAACCCCATCCATAAACAAATTAAACAACCATGGAGACATCACACACCCCTGCCGCAAACCTACATTCACTGAGAACCAATCACTTTCCTCTCTTCCTACACGTACACATGCCTTACATCCTCGATAAAAACTTTTCACTGCTTCTAACAACTTGCCTCCCACACCATATATTCTTAATACCTTCCACAGAGCATCTCTATCAACTCTATCATATGCCTTCTCCAGATCCATAAATGCTACATACAAATCCATTTGCTTTTCTAAGTATTTCTCACATACATTCTTCAAAGCAAACACCTGATCCACACATCCTCTACCACTTCTGAAACCACACTGCTCTTCCCCAATCTGATGCTCTGTACATGCCTTCACCCTCTCAATCAATATCCTCCCATATAATTTACCAGGAATACTCAACAAACTTATACCTCTGTAATTTGAGCACTCACTCTTATCCCCTTTGCCTTTGTACAATGGCACTATGCACGCATTCCGCCAATCCTCAGGCACCTCACCATGAGTCATACATACATTAAATAACCTTACCAACCAGTCAACAATACAGTCACCCCCTTTTTTAATAAATTCCACTGCAATACCATCCAAACCTGCTGCCTTGCCGGCTTTCATCTTCCGCAAAGCTTTTACTACCTCTTCTCTGTTTACCAAATCATTTTCCCTAACCCTCTCACTTTGCACACCACCTCGACCAAAAGGAGTAGCAATACTCCTGAAACAGGAGTTGTGGGAGTATGTGATAGAATGTAAGAAAGTAAATTCGCGATTAATATGGGTAAAACTGAAAGTTGATGGAGAGAGATGGGTGATTATTGGGGCATATGCACCTGGGCATGAGAAGAAAGATCATGAGAGGCAAGTGTTTTGGGAGCAGCTGAATGAGTGTGTTAGTGGTTTTGATGCACGAGACCGGTTATAGTGATGGGTGATTTGAATGCAAAGGTGAGTAATGTGGCAGTTGAGGGAATAATTGGTATACATGGGGTGTTCAGTGTTTTAAATGGAAATGGTGAAGAGCTTGTAGATTTATGTGCTGAAAAAGGACTGATGATTGGGAATACCTGGTTTAAAAAGCGAGATATACATAAGTATACTTATGTAAGTAGGAGAGATGGCCAGAGAGCGTTATTGGATTACGTGTTAATTGACAGGCGTGCGAAAGAGAGACTTTTGGATGTTAATGTGCTGAGAGGTGCAACTGGAGGGATGTCTGATCATTATCTTGTGGAGGCTAAGGTGAAGATTTGTATGGGTTTTCAGAAAAGAAGAGTGAATGTTGGGGTGAAGAGGGTGGTGAGAGTAAGTGAGCTTGGGAAGGAGACTTGTGTGAGGAAGTACCAGGAGAGACTGAGTACAGAATGGAAAAAGGTGAGAACAATGGAAGTAAGGGGAGTGGGGGAGGAATGGGATGTATTTAGGGAATCAGTGATGGATTGCGCAAAAGATGCTTGTGGCATGAGAAGAGTGGGAGGTGGGTTGATTAGACAGGGTAGTGAGTGGTGGGATGAAGAAGTAAGAGTATTAGTGAAAGAGAAGAGAGAGGCATTTGGACGATTTTTGCAGGGAAAAAATGAAATTGAGTGGGAGATGTATAAAAGAAAGAGACAGGAGGTCAAGAGAAAGGTGCAAGAGGTGAAAAAAAGGGCAAATGAGAGTTGGGGTGAGAGAGTATCATTAAATTTTAGGAAGAATAAAAAGATGTTCTGGAAGGAGGTAAATAAAGTGCGTAAGACAAGGGAGCAAATGGGAACTTCAGTGAAGGGCACAAATGGGGAGGTGATAACAAGTAGTGGTGATGTGAGATGTTGATATTATATATATTATATATATTATATATAATATATATATATATATATATATATATATATATATATATATATATATATATATATATATATATATATATATATATATATATATATATATTATATGGGAGGGTATTGATTGAGAGGGTGAAGGCATGTACAGAGCATCATATTGGGGAAGAGCAGTGTGGTTTCAGAAGTGGTAGAGGATGTGTGGATCAGGTGTTTGCTTTGAAGAATGTATGTGAGAAATACTTAGAAAAGCAAATGGATTTGTATGTAGCATTTATGGATCTGGAGAAGGCATATGATAGAGTTGATAGAGATGCTCTGTGGAAGGTATTAAGAATATATGGTGTGGGAGGCAAGTTGTTAGAAGCAGTGAAAAGTTTTTATCGAGGATGTAAGGCATGTGTACGTGTAGGAAGAGAGGAAAGTGATTGGTTCTCAGTGAATGTAGGTTTGCGGCAGGGATGTGTGATATCTCCATGGTTGTTTAATTTGTTTATGGATGGGGTTGTTAGGGAGGTGAATGCAAGAGTTTTGGAAAGAGGCGCAAGTATGAAGTCTGTTGGGGATGAGAGAGCTTGGGAAGTGAGTCAGTTGTTGTTCGCTGATGATACAGTGCTGGCGGCTGATTCATGTGAGAAACTGCAGAAGCTGGTGACTGAGTTTGGTAAAGTGTGTGAAAGAAGAAAGTTAAGAGTAAATGTGAATAACAGCAAGGTGATTAGGTACAGTAGGGTTGAGGGCCAAGTCAATTGGGAGGTAAGTTTGAATGGAGAAAAACTGGAGGAAGTAAAGTGTTTTAGATATCTGGGAGTGGATCTGGCAGCGGATGAACCATGGAAGCGGAAGTGGGTCATAGGGTGGGGGAGGGGGCGAAAATCCTGGGAACCTTGAAGAATGTGTGGAAGTCGAGAACATTATCTCGGAAAGCAAAAATGGGTATGTTTGAAGGAATAGTGGTTCCAATAATTTTGTATGGTTGCGAGGCGTGGGCTATGGATAGAGTTGTGCGCAGGAGGGTGGATGTGCTGGAAATGAGATGTTTGAGGACAATGTGTGGTGTGAGGTGGTTTGATCGAGTAAGTAACGTAAGGGTAAGAGAGATGTGTGGAAATAAAAAGAGCATGGTTGAGAGAGCAGAAGAGGGTGTTTTGAAATGGTTTTGTCACATGGAGAGTATGAGTGAGGAAAGATTGACAAAGAGGATATATGTGTCAGAGGTGAAGGGAAAGAGAAGTGGGAGACCAAATTGGAGGTGGAAAGATGTAGTGAAAAAGATTTTGAGTGATTGGGGCCTGAACATGCAGGAGGGTGAAAGGCGTGCAAGGAATAGAGTGAATTGGAATGATGTGGTGTATTGTGGGCGACGTGTTGTCATTGGATTGAACTAGGGCATGTGAAGTGTCTGGGGTAAACCATGGAAAGTTCTCTGAGGCCTGGATGTGGAAAGGGAGCTGTGGTTTCGTTGCATTACACATGACAGCTAGAGACGGGATGAACGAATGGGGCCTTTGTTGTCTTTTCCTGGCGCTACCTCGCGCACACGTACATAATTCATACTGTCTGCCCTTATTCATTCCCATCTCCACCCCGCCACACATGAAATGACAATCCCCTCCCCCCCACATGTGCACGAGGTAGCACTAGGAAAAGACAAAAAAGGCCATATTCTTTCACACTCAGTCTCTAGCAGTCATGTATAATGAACCAAAACCACAGCTCCCTTTCCACATCCAGACTCCACAAAACTTTCCATGGTTTACCCCAGGCGCTTCATATGCCATGGTTCAATCCATTCACAGCACGTCAACCCCAGTATACCACATCGTTCCAATTCACTCTATTCCTTGCATGCCTTTTACCCTCCTGCATGTTCATTCAGGCCCCGATCACTCAAAATCTTTTTCACTCCATCTTTCCACCTCCAATTTGGTCTCCCACTTCTTGTTCCTTCCACCTCTGACACATATATCCTCTTTGTCAATCTTTCCTCGCTCATTCTACATGTGACCAAACCATTTCAAAACACCCTCTTCTGCTCTCTCAACCACACTCTTTTTATTACCACACATCTCTCTTACCCTTTCATTACTTACTCAATCATACCACCTCACCACATTGTCCTCAAACATCTCATTTCCAGCACATTCACCCTCCTCAGCACAGCTCTGTCTATAGCCCATGCCTCGCAACCATGTAACATTGTCGGAACCACTATTCCTCCAAACATACCCATTTTTGCTTTCTGAGATGACGTTCTCTCCTTCCACACATTTTTCAATGCTCCCAGAACTTTTGCCCCTTCCTCCACTCTATGACTCACTTCTGCTTCCATGGTTCGATCCGCTGCCAAATCCACTCCCAGATATCTAAAACACTTCTCGTCCTCTATTATTTTCCATACAAACTTACCTCCCAATTGACTTGTCCCCCACCCCTACTGTACCTAATAACCTTGCTCTTATTCACATTTACTCTCAGCTCTCTTCTTTTAAACACTTTACCAAACTCAGTCACCAGCTTCTGCAGTTTCTCACCCGAATCGGCCACCAGTGCTCTATCATCAGTGAATAACATCTGACTCACTTCCCAAGCTCTCTCATCCACAACAGACTGCATACTTGCCCCTCTCTCCAAAACTCTTGCATTCACCTCCCTAACAACCCGTCCATAAACAAATTAAACAGCCATGGAGACATCACGCACCCGTGCCGCAAACCAACATTCACTGAGAACCAATCACTTTCCTCTCTTTCTACTCGTACACATGCCTTACTTCCTCTATAAAAACTTTTCACTGCTTCTAACAACTTGCCTCCCACACCATATATTCTTAATCCCTCCCACAAGGCATCTCTATCAAGTCTATCATATGCCTTCTCCAAATCCAGAAATTGCTACATACAAATCCATTTACTTTTCTAAGTATTTCTCACATACATTCTTCAATGCAAACACCTGATCCACACATCCTTTACCACTTCTGAAACCACACTGCTCTTCCCCATTCTGATGCTCTGTAAATGCCTTCACCCTCTCAATCAATACCCTCCCATATAATTTCCCAGGAATACTCAACAAATTTATACCTCTGTAATTTGAGCACTCACTCTTATCCCCTTTGCCTTTGTACAATGGCACTATGCAAGCATTTCGCCAATCCTCAGGCACCTCACCATGAGTCATACATACATTAAATAACCTTACTAACCAATCAACAACACAGTCACCCCCTATTTTACTAAATTCTACTGCAATACCATCCAAACTCGCTGCCTTGTCGGTTTTCATCTTCCGGAAAGCTTTTACTACCTCTTCTCTGTTTACCAGATCATTTTCCCTAACCCTCTCACTTTGCACACCACCTCGACCAAAACACCCTGTATCTGCCACTCACTCATCAAACACATTCAACAAACCTTCAAAATACTCACTCTATCTCCTTCTCACATTACCACTACTTGTTATCACCTCCCCATTTCCCCCTTCAGTGATGTTCCCATTTGTTCCCTTGTCTTACACACTTTATTTACCTCCTTCCACGACATCTTTTTATTCTCCCTAAAACTTAATGATACTCTCTCACCCCAACTCTCATTTGCCATATGTACATATACATACATATGTTTTTTATTTTTCTATTATACTTTGTTGCTGTCTCCCACGTTAGCGAGGTAGCGCAAGGAAACAGACGAAAAAATGGCGCAACCCACCCACATACACATGTATATACATACACGTCCACACACGCACATATACATACCTATACATCTCAATATATACATATATATATACACACGCAGACATATATACACATGTACATAATTCATACTGTCTCCCCTTATTCATTCCCGTCGCCACCCCGCCACACATGAAATGACAACCCCCTCCCCCCGCATGTGTGCAAGATAGCGCTAAGAAAAGACAACAAAGGCCACATTCGTTCACACTCAGTCTCTTGCTGTCATTTATAATGCACCGAAACCACAGCTCCCTTTCCACATCCAGGCCCCACAAAACTATCCATGGTTTACCCCAGAAGCTTCACATGCCCTGGTTCAATTCATTGACAGCACGTCCATCCAGGTATACCACATCTATCTATAGCGTGGGCTATAGATAGAGTTGTGCGGAGGAGGGTGGATGTGCTGGAAATGAGATGTTTGAGGACAATATCTGGTGCGAGATGGTTTGATCGAGTAAGTTATGAAAGGGTAAGAGAGATGTGTGGTAATAAAAAAGAGTGTGGTTTACAGAGTGGCAAGAAAAAGAGTGTGGTTGAGAGAGCACAAGAGGGTGTTTTGAAATGGTTTGGTCACATGGAGAGAATGAGTGAGGAAAGATTGACAAAGAGGATATATGTGTGAGAGGTGGAGGGAGCGAGGAGAAGTGGGAGACTAAATTGGAGGTGGAAAGATAGAGTGAAAAAGATTTTGAGTGATTGTGGCCTGAACATGTAGGAGGATGAAAGGCGTGCAAGAAATAGAGTGAATTGGAACATACATAGGGTATCCCTGGGGATAGGGGAGAAAAAATACTTCCCATGCATTCCTCACATATCGTAGAAGGCGACTAAAGGGGACGGGAGCTGGGGGCTAGAAACCCTCCCCTCCTTGTATTTTAACTTCTAAAAGGGGAAACAGAAGGTGTCACGCGGGGAGTGCTCATCCTTCTCGAAGGCTCAGATTGGGGTAACTAAATGTGTGTGGATGTAACCAAGATGAGAAAAAAAGAGAGATAGGTAGTTTGTTTAATGAAAGGAACCTGGATGATCTGGCTCTGAGCAAAATGAAGCTCAAGGGTTAAGGGGAAGTGCTGTTTGGGAATGTTTTTGGAGTGAAGTCAGGGGTTGGTGAGAGGACAAGAGTAAGGGAAGGAGTAGCACTACTCCTGAAACAGGAGTGGTGGGAGTATGTGATAGAGTGTAAGAAAGTAAACTCTAGATTCATATGGGTAAAACTGAAAGTGGATGGAAAGAGATGGGTGATTATTGGTGCATACGCACCTGGGCATGAGAAGAAAGATCATGAGAGGCAAGTCTTTTGGGAGCAGATGAGTGAGTGTATTAATAGATTTGATGCACAAGACCGGGTTATAGTGATGGGTGATTTGAATGCAACGGTGAGTAATGTGGCAGTTGAGGGAATGATTGGTGTACATGGGGTGTTCAGTGTTGTAAATGGAAATGGTGAAGAGCTTGTAGATTTGTGTGCTGAAAAAGGACTAGTGATTGCGAATACCTGGTTTAAAAAGAGAGATATGCATAAGTATACGTATGTAAGTAGGAGAGATGGCCAGAGAGCGTTATTGGATTACATGTTAATTGATAGGCGTGTGAAAGAGAGACTTTTGGATGTTACTGTGCTGAGAGGTGCAACTGAAGGGATGTCTGATCATTATCTTGTGGAGGCAAAGGTGAAGATTTGTAGAGGTGTTCAGAAAAGAAGGGAGAATGTTGGGGTAAAGAGAGTGGTGAGAGTAAATGAGCTTGGAAAGGAGACTTGTGTGAGGAAGTACCAGAAGAGACTGAGTACAGAATGGAAAAAAGTGAGAACAAAGGAGGTAAGGGGAATGGGGGAGGAATGGGATGTATTTAGGGAAGCAGTGATGGCTTGCGCAAAAGATGCTTGTGGCATGAGAAGCATGGGAGGTAGGCAGATTAGAAAGGGTAGTGATTAGTGGGATGAAGAAGTATGATTATTAGTGAAAGAGAAGAGAGAGGCATTTGGATGATTTTTGCTGGGAAATAATGCAAATGACTGGGAGATGTATTAAATGAAAGAGGCAGGAGGTCAAGAGAAAGGTGCAAGAGGTGAAAAAGAAGGCAAATGAGAGTTGGGGTGAGAGAGTATCATTAGATTTTAGGGAGAATAAAAAGATGTTTTGGAAGGAGGTAAATAAATTGCGTAAGACAAGGGAACAAATTGGAACCTCAGTGAAGGGGGCTAATGGGGAGGTGATAACAAGTAGTGGTGATGTGAGAAGGAGATGGAGTGAGTATTTTGAAGGTTTGATGATAGAGTGACAGATATAGGGTGTTTTGGTCGAGGTGGTGTGCAAAGTGAGAGGGTTAAAAGAGAATGATTTGGTAAAAAGAGAAGAGGTTGTAAAAGCTTTGCGGAAGATGGAAGTTAGCAAGGCAGCGGGTTTGGATGGTATTGCAGTAGAATTTATTGATAAAGGGGGTGACTGTATTGTTGACTGGTTGGTAAGGTTATTTAATGTATGTATGACTCATGGTAAGGTGCCTGAGGATTGGCGGAATGCTTGCATAGTTCCATTGTACAAAGGCAAAGGGGATAAAGGTGAGTGCTCAAATTACAGAGGTATAAATTTGTTGAGTATTCCTGGGAAATTATATGGGAAGGTATTGATTGAGAGGGTGAAGGCATGTACAGAGCATCAGATTGGAGAAGAGCAGTGTGGTTTCAGAAGAGGTAGAGGATGTGTGGATTAGGTGTTTGCTTTGAAAATGTATGTGAGAAATACTTAGAAAAGCAAATGGATTTGTATGTAGCATTTGTGGATCTGGAGAAGGCATATGATAGAGTTGATGGAGATGCTCTGTGGAAGGTGTGGGAGGCAAGCTGTTAGAAGCTGTGAAAGGTTTTTATCAAGGCTGTAAGGCATGTGTACGAGTAGGAAGAGGGGAAAATGATTGGAACTCAGTGAATTTCGGTTTGTGGCGGGTGTGTGATGTCTCCATGGTTGTTTACTTTGTTTATGGATGGGGTTGTTAGGGAGGTGAATGCAAGAGTTTTGGAGAGAGGGGCAAGGATGCGCTCTGTTATGAATGAGAGAGCTTGGGAAGCGAGTCAGTTGTTGTTTGCTGATGATACAGCGCTGGTGGCTGATTCGGGTTAGAAACTGCAGAAACTGGTGACTGAGTTTGGTAAAGTGTGTGAAAGATGAGTAAATGTGAATAAAAGTAAGGTTATTAGGTACAGTAGGGTTGAAGGACAAGTCAAATGGGAGGTACATTTAAATGGAGAAAAACTTGAGGAAGTGAAGTGTTTTAGATATTTGGGTGTGGATTTGGCAGCGGACGCAACCATGGAAGCGGAAGTGAATCATAGGGTGGGGGAGGGGGCGAAAGCTCTAGGAACGTTGAAAAAAATGTGGAAGGCGAGAATGTTATCTCAGAAAGCAAAAATGGGTATGTTTGAAGGAATAGTGGTTCCGACAATGTTATATGGTTGCAAGGCTTGGGCTATAGATAGCGTTGTGTGGAGGAGGTTGGATGTGTTGGAAATGAGATGTTTGAGGACAGTATGTGGTGTGAGGTGGTTTGATCGAGTAAGTAATGAAAGGGTAAGAGAGATGTGTGGGAATAAAACGAGTGTGGTTGAGAGAGCAGAAGAGGGTGTTTTGAAATGGTTTGGTCACATGGAGAGAATGAGTGAGGAAAGATTGACCAAGAGGATATATGTGTCGGAGGTGGAGGGAACGAGGAGAAGTGAGAGACCAAATTGGAGGTGGAAAGATGGAGTGAAAAAGATTTTGAGCTATTGGGGCCTGAACATGCAGGAGGGTGAAAGGCTTGCAAGTAATAGAGTGAATTGGAACGATGTGCTACACCTCGGTTAACTTGCTGTCAGTGGATTGAACCAGGGCATGTGAAGCTTCTGGGGTAAACCATGGAAATTTGTGTGGGGCCTGGATGTGGAAAGGGAGCTGTGGTTTAAGTGCATTATCCATGACAGCTAGAGACTGAGTGTGAACGAATGTGGCCTGCCTTTGTTGTCTTTTCCTAGTGCTACCTCGCGCACATGCGGGGGTAGGGGGTTTTCACTTCATGTGTGGCGATGGGAATGAATAAGGGCAGACAGTATGTATTATGTACATGTGTATATATGTATATGTCTGTGTGTATATATATGTTTACGTTGAGATGTATAGGTATATATATGCGTGTGTGTGGACATGTATGTATATACATGTGTATGTGGGTGTGTTGGGCCATTCTTTTGTCAGTTTCCTTGCGTTACCTCACTAATGTGGGAGACAGCGACAAAGTATAATGAATAAATATGCCCACATGAAAGGGTAAGAGAGATGTGTGGTTGAGAGAACAGAAGAGTGTGTATCGAAATGGTTTGGGCACATGGAGAGAATGAGTGAGGAAAGATTGACCAAGAGGATATATGTGTCGGAGGTGGAGGGAACGAGGAGAAGAGGGAGACCAAATTGGAGGTGGAAGGATGGAGTGAAAAAGATTTTGAGTGATCAGGGCCTGAACATGCAGGAGGGTGAAAGGAGGGCAAGGAATAGAGTGAATTGGATCGATGTGGTATACCGGGGTTGACGTGCTGTCAGTGGATTGAATCAGGGCATGTGAAGCGTCTGGGGTAAACCATGGAAAGCTGTGTAGGTATGTATATTTGCGTGTGTGGACGTATGTATATACATGTGTATGGGGGGGGGGTTGGGCCATTTCTTTCGTCTGTTTCCTTGCGCTACCTCGCAAATGCGGGAGACAGCGACAAAGTATAATAAATATAGATAAATATATATATATCAAACATCATTACAATCAATATCATTAACTTTATTATTACTAATACTCTGTAATCCTAAGCACCCATTCCCCAGGGAGTTCATATCACCACAAAGATGCACTACAACCAGTGTGGAAAATAATGGGCTCCTTTGGAGTGAAAAAAAAATAAAAAAAGTCATGAAGATGACTATTCTAAGGATACAACCTTGCCCTATGTGACTTTTTTAACTTGTGGGATACCCACAACCATTTGGAGTCCAGTACCATATATATCATTACACGAAAGTGCACTTGGGAACCTCACACATTTCATTTCCCCACTGACTCACAAGAATATGTATGTACATCTATCAATCAATCAATCAATATATATATATATATATATATATATATATATATATATATATATTTTGCTTTGTCACTGTCTCCCGCGTTTGCGAGGTAGCGCAAGGAAACATAAATATATATATATATTCATACATATATACACACACACACTGAAACATACACTGCAGCTTCATATTGTGATAATCAAATTTTGAAAAAGTAAAGTATGTTTTGAAATATGAAATTTTTGATAACTTATTTTGATTTTAGTAAATGAGATGCACAAGGATGAATTAGTGTTTTGATTTCACTGAATATATTTTCCCTGCCTTGTATTTAAATCTATACAGTCTCTTTTATTTATATTGAATTTTAATAAGAGGAGGAATCATTAGACTTTTATAGCAACATAATCCAGTCAAAAAAGCTCAAGAAGGAATATGGAATTTGGAATAATGTTACTATTCAATATCTTTTTCTCTTATCGTTTTAGATGTTATATTTGATTTTTACCAAAAAGACTGGAGTATGCTGCTTATATTCTTAAGTCTAGACTTTTCTTTATGTATTTTAAAAGAAAGAATTTCACCTTCAGTTTTGTTCATATAGTAGTTGTTCACAAACTTTTGCATGTAATTTTTTTATATTGCCCTTAGACTATATTTATGATGCTGGGTTTTCTGAATATGTACAGTATATATATATATATATATATATATATATATGAATGTACATACAATTCTTTTATCACTTTCAACATGATGAGGTGAAATTCTATTCTTGACAGTGAATGTATTTGTAGCTGGTGCAGGGAATAAAGTATTTTGGTATTGTGCAGAGATGGATTCACAGGTCATTTTTGTAAGCCAAGGTGTTATATTTACCTCAAGAACTGGGCACAACATTCAGTGCAACTTAGCGATTTATGGTAGATAGGTAGGACTTGTTTGGGTAATTGGTTTCTTTCTCTGTGTCTTTCGACTTGCATTGGGTATTGAGTTTGCTATTGTCAGTCTTTGAAGAGACATGGAGCATTTTGGAGTCAGGCAGAGCCTGACATATGGATCAGCTGATGCACTGAGCTTCATCCTAGCACAGAGAGTGACCTGACACAAGTTGTCTCTCTCCCTTTTCCAGTTGTTGGGCCCATTTTCCTCTGTGGCGGCATCTCCCCTTCCCCCTCCGGGCGCCCCTGCGGGCCACATATCTCTCTCAGCATCACAGCAACCTGGAACCCACTCTCTGTTTGGAGGATTGGGTGGGAGATTACCCCCCTCCTCCTCTCCTTCTTCCTCCCCTCTCTTGGCTGCTGCTGCTGTCGCCGCTGCCTCCCCTGGGCCGATGTACCAACACCACCACCAGCATGTAGGGCGTGGAAGATATCGACAGGACAGGATCAGGGCCCAGATGAATCTTATTGAGGCTGAGACTGCTTCATTAGAGTCTCTCCTAGATTCTGGTATGCTTGGTGCTCTGGAAGCAGAGAAACTAGAAATCAAGATTGGAAGTAAAAAAGTTGAGGCTGGACGCCTTCAGAAAGAATTGGAAAGATTGATAAGTGGACAACTGCGGCAGCGAAAATTTCGGGAGAAAATGAGAAAGAAAATGACAGCAGCATCTGACACTACGTAGAGAAAAGTGAAAAATCTGACTAATGTTAATGCACAGCCATTTGCTGTTTGTGAGGGTTGTAAAACCAATGGGAGGAATGCTCTGTCTATACTTCTGGTCGTATCTTTGGTTGCAGGTTTCAACTTTTTGTATCATTATTTATTTAGTATTCTTCATGTATTATCTTTAGCTGAGATTATGCTGAAAGCTATTTCGTAATTTATTGTTTTCTTAGCTATATTTCATTTTAGGGAAGTAGTGCTTATAGTGCTAGTCTCGTTTGGTGAAAAGAAATGCTTATAGTGCTCAAACCTAGTCAGTCAGCTTAACTATAGCAATTAATATGTGCCAATCTATTTTTTATTACTACAAATGGTGTATATGAAGAAAACTGGATTTGAATACCATATCCCTTATTGGATGGATTTTTGTCCCTCCTCCCATTTTCCCCAAATAAGGTGAAATTGGTGGTGGTTATTAACAGTCCTTATTTTCATTGCCTAAGATTAATTTCATGCAATCACAGTTTTACAAGTTTTACAAGTCAAGATAACCTTCTGGTTACTAACAACTACCATTGGGAAATGAGGTTCTGTTGTGAAATAATGTAATTATTAATTGAAAGCCAAGAAGAATGCTTTTGGTGCATATATTATAATGTTCAAGAAGATATCGCTTCAGAGGAACTTTTAAGGGGTAGTGATGGCAGTGTTCCTTCATTTACAGAGGGCGGCTTTCGGGGCAGTAGGCGACTTTGTGCCTGTGGGCGGGCAAGGTGGTGTGGTGTCCCGGCGGGTGGGAGCAGCAGCACCCTGCCCCCCAGTGGCCTCTGCTCCTATGGCTGACTTGCCAACATTTATTCCAAGCCCTGAGTGGCGACCTTACTCTTGTCGCTTTTGCTTTAAGAAGTTCAAACGTAAGGACCACTTAACAGATCATGAACGACTACATACTGGTGAGCGCCCTTACCATTGTCAACACTGTGGCAGAGGTTTTGCCCAGAAGAGTAATTGCAAAAATCATGCTATTCGTTGCCCAGCAGCAAGTAATATTTTGTGAAATATTGTTTGGTTCATTATGCAGTGGATATTTAATAAAGAAGATTTTTTGATTAACCAAAAGCTATCGTGAAACAGTATTTGTAAATTTTTTTTGTGCTAGAGGAAGAAAATAAAGATTTATTCTTGTTTATTTCTGTCTTTCCTCCATCACCATTCAGAAATGTGTAAATCATTGAAGTTGTTTACTAATGGAAAACAGAATGGACATTTTGTCTATTTACATATGGAAAAAAGATATGGACATTTTTCTAACAATAAAATAGACCCTGCTTATGTGATATGTTGGTAGTTGTGGAATGAGATGCTAAGGCTATCAGAAAATAGTGATATACGAGTGAGAAAGTGTAGAATAAAAACCATGAATGAAAGTTAAAAGGATAATATAGATATATAAGAAAAGCAAATGAGGATCTCATCAATATATATATATATATATATATATATATATATATATATGTGGATTTGTATGTAGCATTTATGGATCTGGAGAAGGCATATGATAGAGTTGATAGAGATGCTCTGTGGAAGGTATTAAGAATATATGGTGTGGGAGGCAAGTTGTTAGAAGCAGTGAAAAGTTTTTATCGAGGATGTAAGGCATGTGTACGTGTAGGAAGAGAGGAAAGTGATTGGTTCTCAGTGAATGTTGGTTTGCGGCAGGGGTGTTTGATGTCTCCATGGTTGTTTAATTTGTTTATGGATGGGGTGGTTAGGGAGGTGAATGCAAGAGTTTTGGAAAGAGGGGCAAGTATGAAGTCTGTTGGGGATGAGAGAGCTTGGGAAGTGAGTCAGTTGTTGTTCGCTGATGATACAGCGCTGGTGGCTGATTCATGTGAGAAACTGCAGAAGCTGGTGACTGAGTTTGGTAAAGTGTGTGAAAGAAGAAAGTTAAGAGTAAATGTGAATAAGAGCAAGGTTATTAGGTACAGTAGGGTTGAGGGTCAAGTCAATTGGGAGGTGAGTTTGAATGGAGAAAAACTGGAGGAAGTGAAGTGTTTTAGATATCTGGGAGTGGATCTGGCAGCGGATGGAACCATGGAAGTGGAAGTGGATCATAGGGTGGGGGAGGGGGCGAAAATTCTGGGAGCCTTGAAGAATGTGTGGAAGTCGAGAACATTATCTCGGAAAGCAAAAATGGGTATGTTTGAAGGAATAGTGGTTCCAACAAAAAAAAAAAAAATGTTGTATGGTTGCGAGGTGTGGGCTATGGATAGAGTTGTGCGCAGGAGGATAGATGTGCTGGAAATGAGATGTTTGAGGACAATGTGTGGTGTGAGGTGGTTTGATCGAGTAAGCAACGTAAGGGTAAGAGAGATGTGTGGAAATAAAAAGAGTGTGGTTGAGAGAGCAGAAGAGGGTGTTTTGAAATGGTTTGGGCACATGGAGAGAATGAGTGAGGAAAGATTGACCAAGAGGATATATGTGTCGGAGGTGGAGGGAACGAGGAGAAGTGGGAGACAAAATTGGAGGTGGAAAGATGGAGTGAAAAAGATTTTGTGTGATCGGGGCCTGAACATGCAGGAGGGTGAAAAGAGGGCAAGGAATAGAGTGAATTGGATCGATGTGGTATACCGGGGTTAACGTGCTGTCAGTGGATTGAATCAGGTCATGTGAATCGTCTGGGATGAACCATGGAAAGCTGTGTAGGTATGTATATTTGCATGTGTGGATGTATGTATATACATGTGTATGGGGGTGGGTTGGGCCATTTCTTTCGTCTCTTTCCTTGCGCTACCTCGCAAACGCGGGAGACAGCGACAAAGCAAAAAAAAAAAAAAAAAAAAATATATGTGTATATATATACCCCAGACGCTTCACATGCCCTGATTCAATCCACTGACAGCACGTCAACCCCGGTATACCGCATCGATCCAATTCACTCTATTCCTTGCCCTCCTTTCACCCTCCTGCATGTTCAGGCCCCGATCACTCAAAATCTTTGTCACTCCATCTTTCCACCTCCAATTTGGTCTCCCACTTGCTCCTCGTTCCCTCCACCTCTGACACATATATCCTCTTGGTCAATCTTTCCCCACTCATTCTCTCCATGTGACCAAACCATTTCAAAACACCCTCTTCTGCTCTCTCAACCACACTCTTTTTATTTCCACACATCTCTCTTACCCTTACATTACTTACTCGATCAAACCACCTCACAACACACATTGTCCTCAAACCTCTCATTTCCAGCACATCCACCCTCCTGCGCACAACTCTATCCATAGCCCACGCCTCGCAACCATACAACATTGTTTGAACCACAATTCCATCAAACAGCCATTTTTGCTTTCCGAGATAATGTTCTCGACTGCCACACATTCTTCAAGGCTCCCAGGATTTTCGCCCCCTCCCCTACCCTATGATTCACTTCCACTTCCATGGTTCCATCCGCTGCCAGATCCACTCCCAGATATCTAAAACACTTTACTTCCTCCTGTTTTTCTCCATTCAAACTTACCTCCCAATTGACTTGACCCTCAACCCTACTGTACCTAATAACCTTGCTCTTATTCACATTTACTCTTAACTTTCTTCTTTCACACACTTTACCAAACTCAGTCACCAGCTTCTGCAGTTTCTCACATGAATCAGCCACCAGCACTGTATCATCAGCGAACAACAACTGACTCACTTCCCAAGCTCTCTCATCCACAACAGACTGCATACTTGCCCCTCTTTCCAAAACTCTTGCATTCACCTCCCTAACAACCCCATCCATAAACAAATTAAACAACCATGGAGACATCACACACCCCTGCCACAAACCTACATTAACTGAGAACCAATCACTTTCCTCCCTTCCTACACGTACACATGCCTTACATCCTCGATAAAAACTTTTCACTGCTTCTAACAACTTGCCTCCCACACCATTTATTCTTAATACCTTCCAGAGAGCATCTCTATCAACTCTATCATATGCCTTCTCCAGATCCATAAATGCTACATACAAATCCATTTGCTTTTCTAAGTATTTCTCACATACATTCTTCAAAGCAAACACCTGATCCACACATCCTCTACCACTTCTGAAACCACACTGCTCTTCCCCAATCTGATGCTCTGTACATGCCTTCACCCTCTCAATCAATACCCTCCCATATAAATTCCCAGGAATACTCAACAAACTTATACCTCTGTAATTTGAGCACTCACTCTTATCCCCTTTGCCTTTGTACAATGGCACTATGCACGCATTCCGCCAATCCTCAGGCACCTCACCATGAGTCATACATACATTAAATAACCTTACCAACCCGTCAACAATACAGTCACCCCCTTTTTTAATAGATTCCACTGCAATACCATCCAAACCTGCTGCCTTGCCGGCTTTCATCTTCCGCAAAGCTTTTACTACCTCTTCTCTGTTTACCAAATCATTTCCCTAACCCTCTCACTTTGCACACCACCTCGACCAAAACACCCTATATCTGCCACTCTATCATCAAACACATTCAACAAACCTTCAAAATACTCACTCCATCTCCTTTTCACATCACCACTACTTGTTATCACCTCCCCATTAGCGCCCTTCACTGAAGTTCCCATTTGCTCCCTTGTCTTACGCACTTTATTTACCTCCTTCCAGAACATCTTTTTATAAAAGGTACAGTAGGGTTGAGGGTCAAGTCAATTGGGAGGTAAGTTTGAATGGCGAAAAACTGGAGGAAGGAAAGTGTTTTAGATATCTGGGAGTGGATCTGGCAGCGGATGGAACCATGGAAGTGGAAGTGAATCATAGGGTGGGGGAGGGGGCGAAAATCCTGGGAGCCCTGAAGAATGTGTGGAAGTCGAGAACATTATCTCGGAAAGCAAAAATGGCTATGTTTGAAGGAGTAGTGGTTCCAACAATGTTGTATGGTTGCGAGGCATAGGCTTTGGATAGAGTTGTGCGCAGGAGGGTGGATGTGCTGGAAATGAGATGTTTGAGGACAATGTGTGGTGTGAGGTGGTTTGATCGAGTAAGTAACGTAAGGGTAAGAGAGATGTGTGGAAATAAAAAGAGCGTGGTTGAGAGAGCAGAAGAGGGTGTTTTGAAATGGTTCGGGCACATGGAGAGAATGAGTGAGGAAAGATTGACCAAGAGAATATATGTGTCGGAGGTGGAGGGAACGAGGAGAAGAGGGAGACCAAATTGGAGGTGGAAAGATGGAGTGAAAAAGATTTTGTGTGATCGGGGCCTGAACATGCAGGAGGGTGAAAGGAGGGCAAGGAATAGAGTGAATTGGAGCGATGTTGTATACCGGGGTTGACGTGCTGTCAGTGGATTGAATCAAGGCATGTGAAGCGTCTGGGGTAAACCATGGAAAGCTGTGTAGGTATGTATATTTGTGTGTGTGGACTTATGTATATACATGTGTATGGGGGTGGGTTGGGCCATTTCTTTCGTCTGTTTCCTTGCGCTACCTCGCAAACGCGGGAGACAGCGACAAAGCAAAAAAAAAATATATATATATATCCAGTGTAACAAATTATATTGAGAATATGTGTAAAGAGTAGAAGAGGGGAATGTGTTTGGAGTGAAAGTATGTTAGACAAGTTGAATGTTGAACATTGATCGGATCTGGAAAGTGTATTTGAAAGCATAGAAAAGTTGCCAGGTTTGTGATTAGATAAAAGCCATAGTTTTTCTGCTCAACAAGAGAAAGTAGAGTAAAAGTGAAATACGTCTCAGCATAGGTGATACTGTTATGACCTATGGTAGGAAAGTGATTGATCATGTTAGAAAGATTAGTGAACCTCAGCTTGGCAAGGAAGAAGGGTGAGTTAAGGGAGGGAGGAGTTTGTTGATCAGGTTTTTGCACTTAGAATTGTAGTTTGAAAGTTTTAGGGAAAAGGGTGTATGCAGCATTTACAGATTTAGAGAAGGCTTATGAAAAGGTGCATGTGTGAGAGTAGGAAGTGGTTTGATGTGGGAATGCACTAAGGTTGTGCAATGTCACTGTGGTCATTTAATGTCTTTATAGTTGGTACATTGTATGAAATGAGAACAAGGTAAGCTGATTATGGTATGGTATTTAACTATGCAGAAAGAGGATGTAAATTGCCACAAATGTTTGCAGATGACAGTTGGTGTATATCTGTCATAAGAAATTGAATAGAATTGTGGGTTGGTTCATTATTTACGTATTTGGAGGATGCTGAGAGTGATTGTGAAAAAGTAAAATGATTTTTGAAAAGGAAGGGTGGTTGTATTGCAAGATCAATTTACATGGTGAGAAGTTGGGAGTTGTGGATTACTTTAGAAATTGAGGAGAGAAGTTTAGAAGGATAGGATTGGTGAAGCTGAAATTGAAAGTAGTTATGTTAAAGAAAAATTAGACATGTTTGTGTGAGAGAATGAATGGAGATGTGTTTAGAGTTTAGTAAATTGGAAAAAGATTAAGCTTAAGATTGTGAAAGATGCTTCCACAACAGTACTCACCTCAAATGTTGATGTATGGCTTTCAAACCTAAGAGTATATATAGGTCAGGATAGATCAAGAATAAAGGTAGTAGAGATGAGTAGTTTGCATATTACGGTTGGAATTAGGAGAATAAATGGAATGATGTTAGGTTATGTGGTTTGTCACTAGAAAGGAACATGGATAAGAGTCTTTAAGGATAGTATTTTTAAGGATAGTATGGTCATGTCAGATATATGGCAGATGTTAAGCTGGTCAAGAAAATATTTTTTAGTACAGTAGAAGGTACAAGAAGTGTAGACAGTGGCAGAGAAATGTACAAGTATTCAGATTGGGAGGGGGGATATTACAGTTGAAATTCTTTAGGAATTTTTCAAGATTGAATCCAGTGGAAGCATTGTGTGTGTGGAAGTGGTTATGAATGGTTGCTTTGGCCAAAGTTAGTGAATCATTTCAGATTGCTAAGTGAAAAATTAAGAAGAGCTTTCTTAACTATGGAAATCCACCTTCACTTTAACACACTGCAGAGGATGAGAGTTTGTGTAATTGATGTTGAAGCTGTTTGTACCTGAGCTTTCCTTTCAAGTTGGGAATGGAGTAATGATAATAGGTACATGTTTGTTGAATCATCCTCATCTCAGACTTGGTTTTTGTGTTGGTGCGTTCTGATTTTGAAGTCCAGCAGTACTGGGAATTCTCTACATATTACAGAATCTCATGCTATCATGTGGATGAACTATTTGTTTCCTCTGTTTATTAAAGTGAATGAAATTAGGGGGGGGGGGGGGAGGCATCTTGGCATCATAAAAGCATGAACATGATGATGCTTGGATTTAGAGATGTTTGACCCATGATATCAGTGGATGTGGGTATAATTTAATGGAAAGATGGAGGAGGAGCAAGGAATGAAGATAACATGAAAACAGATTAAAGTTAATTGTATTGTAAGGTACAGGATGGAATGGCAAATTAGATTGAACATATGGTATGATGAAATATTGAGAAAGCACATTCCAAAAAATATTGATACTATAAAGAATGATATATGTTTGGTGTTGGGTGAATAACGTTCTTTGCCAGTAATGGTAGCAATTTCATGAAAGCTGCTGTTCATTTCATTGCCAGCATGACATATTACAAAAGCTGGACAAGAACAGATGAATAAGTTGAAATACACAAAGGATCTTATAACAAGGTTAGGAATATTATGTGGTTAAATCTCTGCTGCCAGGTTAGGAATATAGACATTATGTGTGGTTAAATATCTGCTGCCAAGTTTATTAACTGTTAAAAGTTATTGCACAACTTGTGATGTTATTTTACATATAAACACTTTAATATGGATATACATTATTTCGCCTGCTCAGCATGTACAGTATAGCAGTTAGATTAGTAGATTAATGTTTTTTTTTTTTTTTTTTAAGTGTGTGTGTGTGTAAGCAGTGACTAGAATGTGTGCATAGGCAAATCTTTTACTAGGGTCTGTACTTTAGAAAACAATTAGAATTATTGAAAAGGATCTATGAGGAGTTGAAAAGTTTTTGAGCAATTAGAAAATTTATTTGCACAGGCAAAGGTTTTTCGCTTGATGTGCTTCATCACAGGTGAAATATTGAAAATGATTTATGAGTTAATTTTTTTTCAAGCCTTTTGGATTTTTTTGGGGGGGGTCTTCCAAAAAAGAAAATAAATTTTTGCAGTTTTTTCTTCATATTGTTATTATGATGATGATGATGCAACTTTCACGTACCCCATATATATGTACTTTCCCCAAGGCCTTTCTTTCAACCTCATCATACACTTTCTCCAGATCCATAAGTACCTACACAGATAAATCAGTTTCTCTTCAGTAATTCTTACAAAGTCACCAAAGAAAGTATCTTGTCAATGCATAGACTTTTCTGTATGAACTCAAAGTGCTCCTCCTCATCAAAATGTCTGTGCTTTCTACTCCCCTTTCAGTCACCACTCTCCCTTACACCTTACCAGGTGAATGTAACAGGTGTAATAAAAGCAAGTAACTGAGGTAAATACCTCAGGAATTCAAGTATTCACTTTCATCCCACCTGCCTTTATGTAAGGGTCCTGTAATGCATTCTGCTTATCCTCAGGCACATCACCATGGGCCATACAAATGTAGAATAGCTTGATTAACCAGTCAACAAGACTTTCACCCTCCTTTCTTAAAACATTCACATGCAATCCTATCTTCTTGCCACAATTGATCTTACACAAATTTTCACTGTCTCCTCTCTCTCCTCACTGTACCATTTGGTATAACACTCTCACTCTGCATGCCACCTTGCCTTAGACAATCTAAGTCTGCCATCCTGTCACCTAACATGAAACAGAGTGCATGCAGTGAGATATTTTTACCTGAAGGGTAAAATGTGTGTAGGTAGGGAGAGGAGGTTGAGTGGTTTCTAGTGAATGTGTTTCTGCATCAAGGGGTTCACTGCGGTTGTTGAATATGTAAATTGATTGGTGGTAAGGGAGTTGAATGCAAGTATTTGAGAACAAAGGGCAGGCCAGCAGTATGCTGGGGGCAGAGGGCATGAAAGATGTAAGAATTGATGTCTGCAGATCTTATATGTCTGGTGGCAGACTCTGAAAAGAGAACCCAGAGGCTGGAGACAGATAGAGTTTAGGAATATGTGTAATAGGAGAAAGTTGGTGGTATTAGAGCAAAAGTAAGGTAGAGGCAAGTTAGTAGTATGCTGGGGATGGGAGGCATAGATGGTTAATCATTCGATTTTGTAGGTTACATGGCTTTGATGGCAGATTCCAAAGAGAAACTCCAGGAGCTGGTGACAGTCTTTGGGAGCATGGGTATTGTGAGAAAGTTGTTGGTAGATATGAACAAAAGTAAGGCAGAGATGTGCAGTTGGGGGATTTAATGGATGTGGCAGCTAATGGAACATGGTGGCTGAAGTAACTAATAGTAAAAGGGATAACGTTCTGGGTGCATTGAGAGGTCAGTGTTTGTAAGGGCAAAGATTGGTATATTTGAATGTAAAGTATTCCTGACAGTGGTGTATGGATGTTTATCTTTTGCTTTGAATGCAATGAACAGAAAATGGATGAACATTAGAAATTGAATACCTAAGTACAAAATGTAGTGTGAGGTGGGTTGATCATGTAAGGAATGACGTGTGAGAGGTAGATGTGATAGTATGTACTGTAAGAGTGCTGGGAGGGAGGAAGATGGCAAATAGAAAGTACTATTGACTAGATTTTTACCAAAAGGCAGAACTGTTGCATAGTCCAAGGAGAAGGAAGGATAGTGTTAAGGAGGCTTTGAGGTATCAGGGTATGCATGGGATAGAATGAATCAAATCATTATGGTATGCAGGTAATGATGTTCCATCATGTGGTGGAACTAATGCATATTGATAAGTTAAGCTGAATAGTTGGTGGGGGCATAGCTGGTTTCAGAACATTATATGTGATGGTTAAAAAGAGGATATGTTCAAATGAAACCATTGTGAGTTTGTTCCTGATGCTTCCACACTAAGGGTGGAGGATTTTATCCATGCTGTTTCAAGGTAGTGTCAGGAACAGACAAACATTAGCTTTATTTGTACATATCCACTCTAGCTGTTTTGTATAATGCATTGAAATCAGAACAGAGTTCCACATACAATCCCATGGTTTACTTTAGCTTCATATGCTATGGATCAGCCCAGTAACTGCACATCACCATGTATATAGCACATTAATCCATTTGATTCTGTCCCATGCATGCCTTTAATCCTTGTGAATCTTCAAGCCCCAGTAACTCAAAGATTCTTTCAGTTTTATTATTATTTGCTATTTTAACTTTAGTTGTATAACAATAGACATAAATGGGCAGCAATTCATGCCACCTGAGTTACGACATCTACAACGTAAAGGCGTTTGGTTCTTGCTGGATCAAGAAGCCATTCAACATCATTTAGAAAAGACATAACAATTGGGAAAGTGAAAAAGGAACATGCTTAGTTCTCTTAACTGAAATTGCTTGATGTCTTGGAAAGAAATATCAGTACTTGAGTCAGTAATTAGGTTTTATATCATGGAACAGTTACAGTAAGACAGATTCTGATGTGAATGTTGTCCAGAGAATTTACATATCTTACCATGGTTAGAATCTCTCTCTCTCTCTCTCTCTCTCTCTCTCTCTCTCTCTCTCTCTCTCTCTCTCTCTCTCTCTCTCTCTCTCTCTCTCTCTCTCTCTCTCTCTCTCTCTCTCTCTCTCTCTCTCTCTCTCTCTCTCTCTCTCTCTCTCTCTCTCTCTCTCTCTCTCTCTCTCTCTCTCTCTCTCTCTCTCTCTCTCTCTCTCTCTCTCTCTCTCTCTCTCTCTCTCTCTCTCTCTCTCTCTCTCTCTCTCTCTCTCTCTCTCTCTCTCTCTCTCTCTCTCTCTCTCTCTCTCTCTCTCTCTCTCTCTCTCTCTCTCTCTCTCTCTCTCTCTCTCTCTCTCTCTCTCTCTCTCTCTCTCTCTCTCTCTCTCTCTCTCTCTCTCTCTCTCTCTCTCTCTCTCTCTCTCTCTCTCTCTCTCTCTCTCTCTCTCTCTCTCTCTCTCTCTCTCTCTCTCTCTCTCTCTCTCTCTCTCTCTCTCTCTCTCTCTCTCTCTCTCTCTCTCTCTCTCTCTCTCTCTCTCTCTCTCTCTCTCTCTCTCTCTCTCTCTCTCTCTCTCTCTCTCTCTCTCTCTCTCTCTCCTCTCTCTCTCTCTCTCTCTCTCTCTCTCTCTCTCTCTCTCTCTCTCTCTCTCTCTCTCTCTCTCTCTCTCTCTCTCTCTCTCTCTCTCTCTCTCTCTCTCTCTCTCTCTGTTTGTTTGTTTAACTAATCATTCATATCACACACACACATGCCACAACTTCTATAGCTAAAGAATTGAATATAGTATCAGAGCCCCTAAATAAGTAGAATTCTTACAGTGGTAACATTATAAGCCATATTGTGTACAAAGCAGAATTTCTTTCATTGTACCTCGTAAGACATTCTCAGATATGTTATACCTAGAGCTATAACATCCAGGTTCCTTTCCTCAAACATACTATTTGTCTTTTTTTTCTCATCTTGGTTACATCCACACATTTAGACTCCCCAGGCTGAGTCTTTAAGGAGGATGAGCACTTTGCATGGCTCCTTTTTCTGGTATGTCTTTTAGAAATTGAAATATAAGAAGGGGAGTTTTTAACCACCCACTTTCACCCCTCTTAGTTGTCTTCTGCAGCACATAGGGAATTTAGAATTAGAATTCTTTATCCCAGACCTCAGGGTTAAATTCAGCTTTGTGAATCAGTTTGAAGTATAGCAAAAAATGGGAGGGTTCAGATCAAGTTAGAGGGAAGAACATCAAAGTAAGGAAGGAAGGAACTTGCTAGTAGAAAGTATTGTAGATTGAAGGTCTTGTAGCAGGGGCCATAGTATGATCATGGGGTAATTCCTGAAATGTTGTTATATGAGTCATTAAAACCTATGTTATAAGAAGGATTACATCCTGACCAGAATTTTTCTCTCATGACAGCCTTACTAAACTTGTCCTCATTAGTGGGGAGAACTTTTAGAAATCAGAAGAACTGGAAACGACCAAAATTGTTTGTAGGGATGTCCGTGCTGATCTGGGAAAATGTTGGTTGCCAAAAAAGTAAGGGTGAAGTTTTGAAAACTATGAAAAGAATGTAAAAACTACCTAACCGAGACTGGGGAGGGCTATGCAGATCTGTGTAAGAGAGCTCGTCATTTAATGTATTTGATGCATTCTTAGAAAGTTTTTACTCAGTGAAACTATTTTGAACAAAGTTTGCCATAGACTTATTCTTACAGTGTGGATTTACAGTCCTGAGGATTATTTCTGGACACATTTTCTCATATGTGTTGTTCACTGTGCTACATAAGTACATTAAACATTGTTGACAAAACGAAAACAAAGCATTTGATTAATATTGGTTGGAGTTGAAACTTTATTAACATATTCAGCTGTATATGTAGAGAATGGGGCCAAATGAGGATATTCCCTCAAAGGCTCATTCCTCTGTTCTTGACACTACCTTGATATTGCGGATAATGGCGAATATGTATGTTTCCTTGCGCTGCCTCTGATGTGGGAGACAGTGATTAAGTGTTTTAGACATCTGGGAGTGGATCTGGCAGCGGATGGAACCATGGAAGCGGAAGTGAATCATAGGGTGGGGGAGGGGGCGAAAATCCTGGAAGCCTTGAAGAATGTGTGGAAGTCGAGAACATTATCTCAGAAAGCAAAAATGGGTATGTTTGAAGTAATAGTGGTTCCAACGATGTTGTATGGTTGCGAGGTGTGGGCTATGGATAGAGTTGTGCGCAGGAGGGTGGATGTGCTGGAAATGAGGTGTTTGAGGACAATGTGTGGTGTGAGGTGGTTTGATCGAGTAAGTAATGTAAGGGTAAGAGAGATGTGTGGAAATGAAAAGAGCGTTGTTGAGAGAGCAGAAGAGGGTGTTTTGAAATGGTTTAGGCACGTGGAGAGAATGAGTGAGGAAAGATTGACCAAGAAGATATATGTGTCGGAGGTGGAGGGAACGAGGAGAAGTGGGAGACCAAATTGTAGGTGGAAAGATGGAGTGAAAAAGATTTTGAGTGATAGGGGCCTGAACAAGCAGGAGGGTGAAAGGAGGGCAAGGAATAGAGTGAATTGGATCGATGTGGTATATCAGGGTTGACGTGCTGTCAGTGGATTGAATCAGGGCATGTGAAGCGTCTGGGTAAACCATGGAAAGTTGTGTGGGGCCTGGATGTGGAAAGGGAGCTGTGGTTTCGGGCATTATTGCATGACAGCTAGAGACTGAATGTGAACGAATGGGGCCTTTGTTGTCTTTTCCTAGCGCTACCTCCCACATATGAGGGGAGAGGGGGATGGTATTCCATGTGTGGCAAGGTGTCGATGGGAATGAATAAAGGTAGACAGTGTGAATTGTGTGCATGAGTATATATGTATGTGTCTGTGTGTGTATATATATATATGTGTACATTGAGATGTATAGGTATGTATATTTGCGTGTGTGGACGTGTATGTATATACATGTGTATGGGGGTGGGTTGGGCCATTTCTTTCGTCTGTTTCCTTGCGCTACCTCGCAAACGCGGGAGACAGCAACAAAGCAAAATAAATAAGAATAGATAAATATATAGAATGCAAATGAGTGGGAGATGTATAAAAGAAAGAGACAGGAGGTCAAAAGAAAGGTGCAAGAGGTGAAAAAGAGGGCAAATGAGAGTTGGGGTGAGAGAGTATCATTAAATTTTAGGGAGAATAAAAAGATGTTCTGGAAGGAGGTAAATAAAGTGCATAAGACAAGGGAGCAAATGGGAACTTCAGTGAAGGGGGCTAATGGGGAGGTGATAACAAGTACTGGTGATGTGAGAAGGAGATGGAGTGAGTATTTTGAAGGTTTGTTGAATGTGTTTCATGATAGAGTGGCAGATATAGGATGTTTTGGTCGAGGTGGTGTGCAAAGTGAGAGGGTTAGGGAAAATGATTTGGTAAACAGAGAAGAGGTAGTAAAAGCTTTGCGGAAGATGAAAGCCGGCAAGGCAGCAGGTTTGGATGGTATTGCAGTGGAATTTATTAAAAAAGGGGGGACTGTATTGTTGACTGGTTGGTAAGGTTATTTAATGTATGTATGATTCATGGTGAGGTGCCTGAGGATTGGCGGAATGCATGTATAGTGCCACTGTATAAAGGCAAAGGGGATAAGAGTGAGTGCTCAAATTACAGAGGTATAAGTTTGTTGAATATTCCTGGTAAATTATATGGGAGGGGTATTGATTGAGAGGGTGAAGGCATGTACAGAGCATCAGATTGGGGAAGAGCAGTGTGGTTTCAGAAGTGGTAGAGGATGTGTGAATCAGGTGTTTGCTTTGAAGAATGTATGTGAGAAATACTTAGAAAAGCAAATGGATTTGTATGTAGCATTTATGGATATGGAGAAGGCATATGATAGAGTTGATAGAGATGCTTTGTGGAAGGTACTAAGAATATATGGTGTGGGAGGCAAGTTGTTAGAAGCAGTGAAAAGTTTTTATCGAGGATGTAAGGCATGTGTACGTGTAGGAAGAGAGGAAAGTGATTGGTTCTCAGTGAATGTAGGTTTGCGACAGGGGTGTGTGATGTCTTCATGGTTGTTTAATTTGTTTATGGATGGGGTTGTTAGGGAGGTGAATGCAAGAGATTTGGAAAGAGGGGCAAGTATGCAGTCTGTTGTGGATGAGAGAGCTTGGGAAGTGAGTCAGTTGTTGTTCGCTGATGATACAGCGCTGGTGGCTGATTCATGTGAAAAACTGCAGAAGCTGGTGACTGAGTTTGGTAAAGTGTGTGAAAGAAGAAAGTTAAGAGTAAATGTGAATAAGAGCAAGGTTATTAGGTACAGTAGGGTTGAGGGTCAAGTCAATTGGGAGGTGAGTTTGAATGGAGAAAAACTGGAGGAAGTGAAGTGTTTTAGATATCTGGGAGTGGATCTGGCAGCGGATGGAACCATGGAAGTGGAAGTGAATCATAGGGTAGGGGAGGGGGCGAAAATCCTGGGAGCCTTAAAGAATGTGTGGAAGTCGAGAACATTATCTCAGAAAGCAAAAAAGGGTATGTTTGAAGGAATAGTGGTTCCAACAATGTTGTATGGTTGCGAGACGTGGGCTATGGATAGAGTTGTGTGCAGGAGAGTGGATGTGCTGGAAATGAGATGTTTGAGGACAATATGTGATGTTAGGTGGTTTGATCGAGTAAGTAATGTAAGGGTGAAAGAGATGTGTGGTTGAGAGAGCAGAAGAGGGTGTTTTGCAATGGTTTGGTCACATGGAGAGAATGAGTGAGGAAAGATTGACCAAGAGGATATATGTGTCGGAGGTGGAGGGAACGAGGAGCAAGTGGGAGACCAAATTGGAGGTGGAAAGATGGAGTGAAAAATATTTTGAGTGATAGGGGCCTGAACATGCAGGAGGGTGAAAGGCGGGCAAGGAATAGAGTGAATTGGATCGATGTGGTATACTGTAGTCGACGTGCTATCAATGGATTGAATCAGGGCATGTGAAGCGTCTGGGGTAAACCATGGAAAGTTCGGTGGGGCCTGGATGTGGAAAGGGAGCTGTGGTTTCGGGCATTATTGCATGACAGCTAGAGACTGAGTGTGAACGAATGGGGGCCTTTGTTGTCTTTTCCTAGCGCTACCTCACACACATAAGGGGGGAGGGGGATGTTATTCCATGTGTGGCGAGGTGGCGATGGGAATGAATAAAGGCAGACAGTGTGAATTGTGTGCATGTGTATATATGTATATGTATGTGTGTGTATATATATGTGTACATTGAGAGGTATGGGTGTGTATATTTGCGTGTGTGGACGTGTATGTATATACATGTGTATGGGGGTGGATTGGGCCATTTCTTTCGTCTGTTTCCTTGCGCTGCCTCGCAAACGCGGGAGACAGCAACAAAGCAAAATGAATTAATATAATTTACGGATCTGGATAAGGCATATGATAGAGTTGATAGAGATGATGTGTGGGAGGTATTAAGAGTGTATGGTGTGGGAGGTAAGTTGCTAGAAGCAGTGAAAACTTTTTATCACGGATGTAAGGCAGGTGTACGAGGAGGAAGAGAGGAAAGTGATTGGTTCCCAGTGAATGTCGGTTTGTAGCAGGGGTGTGTGATGTCTCCATGGTTGTTTAATTTGTTTAAGGGAGGTGGCGAAAATCCTGGGAGCCTTAAAGAATGTGTGGAAGTCGAGAACATTATCTCAGAAAGCAAAAAAGGGTATGTTTGAAGGAATAGTGGTTCCAACAATGTTGTATGGTTGCGAGACGTGGGCTATGGATAGAGTTGTGTGCAGGAGAGTGGATGTGCTGGAAATGAGATGTTTGAGGACAATATGTGATGTTAGGTGGTTTGATCGAGTAAGTAATGTAAGGGTGAAAGAGATGTGTGGTTGAGAGAGCAGAAGAGGGTGTTTTGCAATGGTTTGGTCACATGGAGAGAATGAGTGAGGAAAGATTGACCAAGAGGATATATGTGTCGGAGGTGGAGGGAACGAGGAGCAAGTGGGAGACCAAATTGGAGGTGGAAAGATGGAGTGAAAAATATTTTGAGTGATAGGGGCCTGAGCATGCAGGAGGGTGAAAGGCGGGCAAGGAATAGAGTGAATTGGATCGATGTGGTATACTGTAGTCGACGTGCTATCAGTGGATTGAATCAGGGCATGTGAAGCGTCTGGGGTAAACCATGGAAAGTTCGGTGGGGCCTGGATGTGGAAAGGGAGCTGTGGTTTCGGGCATTATTGCATGACAGCTAGAGACTGAGTGTGAACGAATGGGGGCCTTTGTTGTCTTTTCCTAGCGCTACCTCACACACATAAGGGGGGAGGGGGATGTTATTCCATGTGTGGCGAGGTGGCGATGGGAATGAATAAAGGCAGACAGTGTGCATTGTGTGCATGTGTATATATGTATATGTATGTGTGTGTATATATATGTGTACATTGAGAGGTATGGGTGTGTATATTTGCGTGTGTGGACGTGTATGTATATACATGTGTATGGGGGTGGATTGGGCCATTTCTTTCGTCTGTTTCCTTGCGCTGCCTCGCAAACGCGGGAGACAGCAACAAAGCAAAATGAATTAATATAATTTACGGATCTGGATAAGGCATATGATAGAGTTGATAGAGATGATGTGTGGAAGGTATTAAGAGTGTATGGTGTGGGAGGTAAGTTGCTAGAAGCAGTGAAAACTTTTTATCACGGATGTAAGGCAGGTGTACGAGGAGGAAGAGAGGAAAGTGATTGGTTCCCAGTGAATGTCGGTTTGTAGCAGGGGTGTGTGATGTCTCCATGGTTGTTTAATTTGTTTAAGGGAGGTGAAGTCAAGAGTTTTGCAGAGGGGCAAGTACGCAGTCTGTTTGTGGATGAGAGGACTTAGGAAGTGAGTCAGTTGTTTGCTGATGATACAGCGCTAGTGGCTGATTCGGATGAGAAACTGCATAAGTTGGTGACTGAGTTTGGTAGTGTGTGAAAGAAGAAAGCTGAGAGTATATGTGAATAAGAGCAAGGTTATTAGGTTCAGTAGGGTTGAGGGACAAGTCAAGTGGAAGGTAAGTTTGAATCGAGAAAGACTGGAGGAATTGAAGTGTTTTAGATATGTGGGAGTTGATTTAGCAGCAGATTGAAGTGGAAGTGAGTCACAGGGTTGGGGAGGGGGCGAAGGTTCTGGGAGCATTGAAGAATGTGTGGAAGGCGAAAACATTATCTTGGAGAGCAAAAATGAGTTCGTTTTAAGGAATAGTGGTTCCCACAATGTTATATGGTTACGAGATGTGGGCTATAGATAGGGTTGTGTGGAGGAGAGTGGATGTGTTGGAAATGAGACGTCTGAGGTGGTTTGATCGAGTAAGTTATGGAAGGGTAAGTGAGATGTGGTATACCGGGGTTGACGTGCTGTCAGTGGATTGAATCAAGGCATGTGAAGCGTCTGGGGTAAACCATGGAAAGCTGTGTAGGTATGTATATTTGCGTGTGTGGACGTATGTATATACATGTGTATGGGGGTAGGTTGGGCCATTTCTTTCGTTTGTTTCCTTGCGCTACCTCGCAAACGCGGGAGACCGGCAAAAAAAAAGAAAAAAAAAAAAAGTGAGATGTGTGGTTATAAAAAGAGCGTGGTTGAGAGAGCAGAGGAGGCTGTATTGAAATGGTTTGGTCAAATGGAGAGAATGAGTGAGGAAAGATTGACAAAGGGAACGAGAAGTGGGAGACCAAATTGGAGGTGGAAGGATGGAGTGAAAAAGATTTTGAGCAATCAGGAAGGTTTCACTTACAAGGCATGTTAAGAATGTAGATGGAATGATTCTTAACTATTTTTTCTGTGCTAGTGGGATATGAAGCTGATGATATTCTGCCCTGCCATCATTATAAAAGGCATTATCACTGGAAAAAGCTTACAACATCTTGGAAAATTTCATTATTAATGAAAATGAATATATGAAATTGTTAGATTAGAGATATGGATTTTTTTTCCTTTAATGTCACTATGGTGAGACATCATAGTTGTACTCCGAATTTTTACCCTTGTGTTGTTAAAGTGAGATGGATTAGTGGTAAATGATAAGGCACTAGAATTAAAAGGCTGTCAGATACAACAACGCTGATAACGCTTGATTGTTGGAGACAAAACTCCTGGAGGATCTAAAGCCTAGTCTGTTCTGCCCAGAAAGATACATTTTGGCAAGGAGAGACAGAGAACATAATGGGGAAGGGAGATAGGTACTCTTAATAAGGGATAGCATTAAATTATGTGGGATTTTGATGGATGGCACCTCCAGACAGTGTGTAATGGGTAAAATTATGTTGTAAGGAAATATATAGTGGTACTCGTATTCCACAACCCTTCAAGGAACAGTGGTAACCCTAAGCAAATGTACATTGATGATATTGATGGAACATTCAGGATAATGAGGGAGGCAGTGACAATCCCTTAATGAAAATGATAAAGGGGGACTTCATGTATAGCGGAATAGACTGGGAGAACCAAGATGCTCAGAGAGACAGAGATACGATTTCCTTGGTTATGGACTACAGAACATTCTATATCAACATGTTGTGGAACACAAAAAAATCAAAGGGAAGATGCACCATCATTGCTGGACCTCCTCTTTATACAAAATAGCATGTAAGTAGACCACATCAAACATACGAAACACCCAAGGAAAAATGATCCTGTTGTGATTGATTTTGACTTTGGTGGAGGAGGAAGCAAAGAACCTTAAGAGAAAATACAGTAATGGCAGCTATATAAAGCTGGTGTTGCTGCACTCTCTCATATATTCTATAGGTATTATTTTGGCCACTGTTCTTGTGAGCTGTCTGAAGTGTCCCTGCCCCCAAAGACTTGCTGATGTTTCCCACATATTCTTTGTGGAGACCAGCCATTCCATAATTAAACATTATGATACATCCTTCTTCTATTGAATGTCTAGGCTTTGGAAGTCTCTTCTTCTGTTTTCTCTTCCATCACTGTAAAGCCTTTCTGTCTTTAAGAGTCAGATCTACAAACACCTGCAGAACCCTCATTGATTTCCACTCTTTGATTTCTACTCTCTTGATTTTTCACCAGAGATGACCTCTGATTGGTTCATGTATTGCCCGTGCCTTGTCAGTCACCACAAAAAAAAGGGAGAAAAGATGGAATCAGTATTAATAAGATAAGGGATGAGAAAGGTGAATGCTTATCAACTTTAGTGCTGTTTTCGTAAGGTGCACCTATATGATATACTTAACGTTTATCTCTTTTGTGTAATTAGGTGCATTGTGTATGAATTTGTTACTTATGCAAGCCATGAATAAGCAGTTAAAAGTGGTCAAGGGTTGGGGGACTCCAGTACATCATATAAGAAACCTGAAAAGGGTTACTGAAAGAAAACTCATGTTGATGTAAAAAATGCTATACACACTATAAAAGGATTGTTTGTAGAATGAATATGAAAGAATATATGATTGATTATGCTGTAGCATAATGAGTTATACAGGCTATATGTCCCAGATGTTTTTTATTACCTTAGAAAAAAATGTTTGCTTTCTTAGAAAGATTTTTATGAATTGCACACTGACAGTACAAAGGCTCTCTGGGTTCCTGGGGATAATCATAAAAAGGATGACTAACAACTGGTTCAAACCCTGCACAGTGTGATACTGTGTACTCTGGTATATACATTGTAGTATTATATATTCTACTTGTAATATAGAATAGTTTATATGAAGTATATGTACTATAGTACAGTAATATGTTGAAAATATATTTTTGTGTTTATAATTACCTCAGGAGGAATTTCTTTGAAATAATGATGGTGTTGCCCATGACTTCTTTCTGAAGGCCTCTGCAGCCTAAGCCTGTACTGTGTTCTGTAGCAGGGAAAGTGGACTCTTTTGAAGTGAAAGTTTTTCTTTATGAGATTGATCCCATTTGATATAGACTCAGTGATGATGACTTTTCACTTTATTCTCCTAACTTAGCTAATGTTGCCCTCCAATACAATAACGCTATCAAGTAAGAACGGAAAAATGGATATGTTTATGCCTTCATATGTAAGAAATATAAATATGTATACAGGGCTTGATAGATAAAATGGGAAACTGAGAAATGCTATTGGCAGTCATTCAGTACATGGAGGTGACAGTGGGATTGCTGTCACTAGGTATTAACAAGAAAATGATCTCCACATACACTTTAACAACTCAGTCACATTTTACCCCTCATTGGATCATGCTACCTGTAACTTCATTGAATCTGTCTTAATTGCTGATACTAAGAGCTTTAATTTGCCCTCAGGTATGTTTACTACACATCTTTTTATCTACCATTTCATTATATATAAAAATTATCAAGACTCATAACATAAGAAGAGTAGTTGAATATGCATCTCACTACCCAGGCCAACCACCCCTTCACTATCCGCTTAACCAAAAGGCACCCTTCCCCTATTTCCCTTTAATGGGTGGGCTAGTGTTTACCTGTGCATGGTAGTACACAAGCCTATTTGCTTGTGTTGGGATTTAAGAACTTTATCAGCTGTTTGCACCTGATGAGGTGGCTTGTCTCTGTAAAACATTTCATGTACTGTGCAATGAAAAATACATGTTACATTAGATTATCTGAACTTCTACTGAATTGCAATTTTACTTTCATATACACACATGCAGGTGCTCCAGTCTCATGATAATTCGACTTATGATTTTTCAACTTTACGGTGGTGCGATTGCGGTATGCATTCAGTAGAAACAGTACTTTGAATTTTGAATTTTTATCTTATCACATGCTAGTGATATGCAGTACAATACTCTTGTGATGTTGCATAGTGGCAGCATGCCACAGCTTCCAGTCAGCCATGCTATCATGAGTGTGAACAACTGTTACTAAACAGTGTGCTGTGTTGCCAGTGTTTTGTGTATGTGCATCCCATCATTTTTACAAAATGCCCATCTGTGTCTCCTGCCTTTGGTGAGAAGAGGAAGGCAATTACTCGAGATGAAGTTAAAGATAATTGCCTAGCATGAAGGCAGCAAGCCAGTAATGCTGGAAGTGGCAATCAAGTATGAAAAAGAAAATACACACACACACACAAACACACACACACACACACACACACACAAAACACACACACACACACACACACACACACACACACACACACACACACATACACACACACACATATTGGGTTGTTAGTGGACTCTGGTTCCTCAAAGTTATTCTGTCAGTGAAAACTCTCCTCAGAGAGCTTCCCACTCCAAGAGTCTACATTTCCTTGCTACTGGAAGTAGAACAGCCTGGGCTGCAGAGCCTTTAGAAAGAGGTTCTGGGTGATCTGGACTCTTTTATAGGAATTGGACTAGGAGTAACTATAGATGAAATATATATATTATCTATGGATTCAAATAACCATCAGACAGGGTTTTTGGTGTATTGACTTGTATGTGAAAAGAGAAATCACTATTTGTGCACTCAAAGATGGTTGTGTTTGTTGGTAAATTAGTCCCAATATTGTTTGCATATGAGGCTTATGTCTAAGATGACAAAGTATAGAAGTGGTTGAATATGTTGGAAATTGAATTTTAAGGACTAGAATTTGAATGTTAAGGACTCTGTTAAATATTGCCCCTAAAATCCAAAGGTGCAGTATGCACAAAAGGGGAGACCACCTTAAATACCCAAGACCCAAGACTAAAGTGTTGCTTTTAATTATGAACATGGACTTTACAGTAGAAAAGTTTAAGACTGTGCTAGACAAGTACCATCAAAGTGTACCAAAACAGCCAGACCATGGGGTCTATGTGGGCTGGCAGGCTGTGGCTTCCAACAGCTGGTTGACCAGGGACCCAATTCAACAAACCCCAAAGACTTCATGAAGTATCCACCCAACTCCTGTACAGCACTAGTGACTGGAGACTTCAGTAAAGCATATGATAGTTTCCCAATGCAATCTCAATCTTAAAAACTTGACACACCCCTCCACAACATTGACAGAAAGTGGGTTGCCATTTTCACAGCTGCCATGTCACCTTCACACACTCTGACATCACATTTTAAACACTTGCACCCTACAGTGGAGTTCCCCAAGGAATAGTTCTTTTTCCACCTGTCTTCAATATATACCTATACAACCTCCCAATACAGCGCCTCTGCTATACATCACGATGAAGGGCATTCTGCATGCAGACAACCTTAGAACCACAACACAACACCCTGATGCTATAGTAGTGACTTCAGATGTGCAGCACTGCACATAGAACAGAATGTATGCATCTCATTAGAAGTCTTCCATCACTCTTAATCCCAGACAGTCACTCTCACTGAACAAAACACCAACCATTCTAAGCATCACATACAACACACACACATGACATTCACTTACCTTATTGACATTAACACAAAAACAACAAACTGAATGGCACCATATTTGGATGAAAAAATGAACCCCACAACTTCCTCGACAAACATTTTATCTGGTACACCTGAAATACATCCCTGAACTAACACACCTCCCACTCATACCACATCATTACTAACCACAAACCCCAAGCAGAAATGAAAAGCTTACTTTGCCTCTTACTGTAGTAACCTTTACTCTGAACCATCAACAAATATGAGTGACTAAACACCTGCTGAAATAACCCTACATGCACCACATGACAGACCTCCCAACTCGACATATACCAGTGAGAAACCAAGCTCAGCTAAAAACAGCCACACACTCCCACCTGAGCTTGGACATCATTGATTACTACAACACTAAATGCTGTTTTAGCAATCCCACAACCCTTCACGCCCATAATACAACAACCATAAAGAAGACCACAAGCACTTTGTACTCAAGTGCCTTGAACTCTTTACACATAGACCCAATCATATCACAACTCTCTTTGACCTATGGTCCCAATTGGTGGACATGGCCATGAAGCTGGAGCTTCATGGAAATAGAAGGGACTCTTGGGGTTGAAAATATTTATTTATTTATTATACTTTGTTGCTGTCTCCCGCGTTAGTGAGGTAGCGCAAGGAAACAGACGAAAGAATGGCCCAACCCACCCACATACACATGTATATACATACACGTCCACACGCACATGTACATACCTATACATTTCAACGTATACATATATGTACATACAGATATTTATACACATGTACATGATTTTATCCCTGGGGATATGGGGATTAAGAATACTTCCCACGTATTCCCTGCGTGTCGTAGAAGGCGACTAAAAGGGGAGGGAGCGGGGGGCTGGAAATCCTCCCCTCTCTTTTTTTTTTTTTTTTTCCAAAAGAAGGAACAGAGGGGGCCAGGTGAGGATATTCCAAAAAAGGCCCAATCCTCTGTTCTTAACGCTACCTCGCTATCGCGGGAAACGGCGAATAGTATGAAAAAAAAAAAAAACCATGATTCATTTATTATCATTATACTTTGTCACTGTCTCCCGCGTTAGCATGGTAGCGCAAGGAATTAGATGAAAGAATGGCCCAACCCACCCACATACACATGTATATACATACACATCCACACACACACATATACATAACCTATACATTTCATTGTATACATATATATATACACACACATACATATATACACATGTACATAATTGATACTGTCTGCCCTTATTCATTCCCATTGCCACCCCGCCACATGATGAAATACCAACCCCCTCCCATTGCATGTATGCGAGGTAGCACGAAGAAAAGACAACAAAGGCCACATTCGTTCACACTCAGTCTCTGTCTGTCATGTATAATGCACCGAAACCACATCTCCCTTTCCACATCCAGGCCCCACAGAACTCTCCATGGTTTACCCCAGACACTTTACATGCCCAGGTTCAATCCATTGACAGCACGTCGACCAAGGTATACCACATCGTTCCAATTCACACTATCCTTCCATGCCTTTTACCCTCCTGCATGTTCAGGCCACAGTCACTCAAAATATTTTTCACTCTTATCTTTCCACCTCCAATTTGGTCTCCCACTTCTCCTCGTTCCCTCCACCTCTGACACATATATCCTTTTTGTCAATCTTTCCTCACTCATTCTCTCCATGTTACCAAACCATTTCAAAACACCCTTTTCTGCTCTCTCAACCACACTTTACCACCACACATCTCTCTTACCCTTTCATTACTTACTTGATCAAACCACCTCACACTACATATTGGCCTAAAAATCTCATTTCCAGCACATCCACCACCCTCCGCACAACTCTATCTATAGCCCACACCTCGCAACCATATATCATTGTTGGAACCACTATTCCTTCAAACATACCTATTTTTGCTTTCCAAGATAACGTTCTCGACCTCCACACATTCTATAACGCTCCCAGAACTTTCACCCTCTCCCCCACCCTATGTTTCACTTCCGCTTCCATGGTTCCATCCACTGCTAAATCCACTCCCAGATATCTAAAACACTTAACTTCCTTCATCATTTCCTTCATTTTTTCTCCATTCAAACTTACCTCCCAATTGACTTGCCCCTCAACCCTACTGTACCTAATAACCTTGCTCTTATTCACATTTACTCTCAACTTTCTTCTTTCACACACTTTACCAAACTCAGTCACCAGCTTCAGCAGTTTCTCACCCGAATCAGCCACCAGCGCTGTATCATCAGCGAACAACAACTGACTCGCTTCCCGAGCTCTCTCATCCACAACAGACTGCATACTTACCCCACTTTCCAAAACTCTTGCATTCACCTCCCTAACAACCCCATCCATAAACAAATTAAACAACCCTGGAGACATCACATCCCTGCCACGAACCAACATTCACTGAGAACCAGTCACTATCCTCTCTTCCTACACGTACACATGCTCTTTCATCCTCGATAAAAAGTTTTCACTGCTTCTAACAACTTGCCTCCCACACCATATATTCTTAATACCTTCCACAGAGCATCTCTATCAACTCTTTATCATATGCCTTCTCCATATCTATAAATGCTACTTACAAATCCATTTGCTTTTCTAAGTATTTCTCACACACATTCTTCAAAGCAAACACCTGATCCACACATCCTCTACCACTTCTGAAACCACACTGCTCTTCCCCAGTCTGATGCTCTGTACATGTCTTCACCCTCTCAGTCAATACCCTCCCATATAATTTCCCAGGAATACTCAACGAACTTATACCTCTGTAATTTGAGCACTCACCTTTATTCCCTTTGCCTTTGTACAATGGCACTATGCAAGCATTCCGCCAATCCACAGGCACCTCACCATGAGTCATACATACATTAAGTAATCTTACCAACCACTCAACAATACAGTCACCCCCTTTTTTTTAATAGATTCCACTGCAATACCATCCAAACCCGCTGCTTTGCCGGGTTTCATCTTCCGCAAAGCTTTTACTACCTCTTCTCTGTTTACCAAATCATTTTCCCTAACCCTCTCACTTTGCACCTCACCTCGACCAAAACACCCTATATCTGCCACTCTTATCATCAAACACATTCAACAAACCTTCAAAATACTCTCTCCATCTCCTCACATCACCACTACTTGTTATCACCTCCCCATTAACCCCCTTCACTGATGTTCCCATCTTACACACTTTATTTACCTCCTTCCAAAACATCTTTTTATTCTCCCTAGAATTTAATGATACTCTCAGCCCAACTCTCATTTGCCCTTTTTTTCACCTCTTGCACCTTTCTCTTGACCTCCTTCCTCTTTCTTTTATACATCTCCCAGTTATTTGCATTATTTCCCTGCAAAAATCGTCCAAATGCCTCTCTTCTCTTTCACTAGTAATCTTACTTCTTCATCCCACCACTCCACTCACTATCCTTTCTAATCTGCCCACCTTCCATGCTTCTCATGCCCCAAGCATCTTTTGTGCAAACCATCACTGCTTCCCTAAATACATCCCATTCCTCCCTCACTCCCCCTACGTCCTTTGTTCTCACCTTTTTCCATTCTGTACTCAGTCTCTCCTGGTACTTCCTCACACGAGTCTCCTTCCCAAGCTCACTTACTCTCACCACTCTCTTCACCCCAACATTCTTCTTTTCTGAAAACCTCCACAAATCTTTACTTTTGCCTCCACAAGATAATGATCAGACATCCCTCCAGTTGCACCTCTCAGCACATTAACATCCAAAAGTCTCTCTTTTGTGCGCCTATCAATTAACATGTAATCCAGTAACCCTCTCTGGCCATCTCTCCTACTTACATACGTATACTTATGTTTATCTCTCTTTTTAAACCAGGTTTTCCCAATCACCAGTCCTTTTTCAGCACATAAATCTACAAGCTCTTCACCATTTCCATTTACAACACTGAACACCCCATGTACACCAATTATTCCCTCAACTGCCAAATTACTCACCTTTGCATTCAAATCGCCCATCACTATAACCCAGTCTCATGCATCAAAACTGCTAACACACTCACTCAGCTACTCCCAAAACACTTGCCTCTCATGATCTTTCTTCTCATGCCCAGGTGCATATGCACCCATAATCACACATCTCCCTCCATCCTTTTTCAGTTTTACCCATATCAATCTAGAGTTTACTTTCTTACACTCTATCACATATTCCCATCACTCCTGTTTCAGGAGTAATGCTACTCCTTCCCTTGTTCTTGTCCTCTTACTTACCCCTAACTTTACTCCCAAGACATTCCCAAACCACTCTTCCCCTTTACCCTTGAGCTTCCTTTCACTCAGAGCCAAAACATCCAGCTTCCTTTCCTCAAACATACTACCTTTCTTTCCTTTTTTCTCATCTTGTTTACATCCACACACCAAATATTTAGACACCCCAATTTGAGCCTTCGAGGAGGATGAGCACTCCCTGCATGACTCCTTCTGTTTTCCCTTTTAGAAAGTTAAAATACAAGGAGGGGTGGGTTTTTAGCCCCCCAGCTCCTGTCCCCTTCAGTTGCCTTCTACGACTTGTGAGGAATGCGTGGGAAGTATTCTTTCTCGCCTATCCCCAGGGATATTTGTATATCATGTTATTTCCTTTGAGTATGCTGGGTTCTGGGTTATATGGCTTTTCAACAGGTTGTTGATCATGATGTTCTTATGATAGATGACCAGTGCAATGGTGATCTGATCTGATGAAGTGCTTATTCATCAGTCATGAAGACAGGAGACATTTGATTGCTTAAGTTTAGTTTGATTGAGGTACCACCTTCAGTCTTGGAGCGGATTGTTAAAGTCTCATCAAAGTACATCTTCATATTGGTTTGGATGTCATTGTTAGTGTATCTATTGTCATCCTTTATCATTTATGCTTATTGTACTTACTCATGGAGGGTTCTCAGCTTAAGCAAGCTCTATTAATTGCTGTAAGACCTTATAACACTCACTTTGTAGCAGTTAATCCTAGTTTCATAGATGAGAGAATGAATTTATTTGGATGTATCAAATATCACAGCAAAAGGGCTTAAGCAAGTGCTGTAGTTTTTTGATAAAAGACAAAGAAAAGCTCTACCCAATTAAAAGACTGTTTTTATGAACTCCGTAACTGCAGAACGTGTCTGCTGAATATGTTGCTATGTCAGAAACATGGCAGCTGTTGGTATTGTATAGTAGTTTTATTTCAATTAATGTGGAGGATGGTATCAACAGTTGACTATAGGTATGAACAAGAGATACAACTGAATTTAGGAATAAACGAAAGAACCATGTAATGCTTGTGGATTGTAGTGCTGAAACTATATAGCTTAAACACTGACATGAATTTACTTCTCCGGATGCTAGTGTTGTTACTTTGTAACACACATATCAAGACAGAATAATCAAATCGAGAATAATCAAATCGTATAACAGAATGATAAATTTTTTACATTATATAATGTATTTATGATTTACTTATACCAGCTAATATATTTTTGGAAATTGTAAGGTTTTGATGAATATAAATTTTAATAGTGAAGAGTGACAAGCACGTTTGTCACTTGTTATATCTGTCATAGACCTTAAGTGTCTTGGACATAAACTTGTGTAATAGGTTTTAGTAATTTTTTGGAAATGGGCTTGAATTTCAAGATAAAATAGTAATTGTCTGCATGGTGTTAACAACATACATGAATGAGGCACAGCAGTTTTGTTGTGGTCTCTTTGCAGTGGCGGATAGTGAGTGTAACAGGGTCAGCCGGCATTGGTGGGGTGACGGGGGAGCCGAAACGCAAGTATCCTTGTATGTATTGTGGTAAGCTCTTCCTTCGTCGTGGCCACGCCAGCCAACATGAACGCCAGCATACTGGTAATCTGCCGTACTCCTGTGAAATCTGCAACAAGAAATTTATCAACAAATCGCATTATGATTACCACATGATTCGTAGTTTGGAGCATCAAACCAATCTTAGGAACTGTAGTATTTGAATGAGCTGTTATGGTATGGCTAAAAGATGAAATAGCCAGATTTGAAGGGTGGAAGGAGACCAAGCTTGCCGGCTGCATGATTAGTAAATGATGCCAAGCTTTTGTTTTATTGCAGGGGGGTTGTGGTGGTGGTGGGGGTAATGATTATGGTGAGGAAGAGGTGGTTAAGGTTCTGGTGGACAAGGCATTTTGTCTTGTTCCACCTTTTCCTTATCAAGATCACCCTGCATCCAGTAGTAGTGGTCCCTGCCCCGCCATCAGTGCCCCCCAGCAGGTAGGCTTCAGCTGCCAGGTGTGTGGCCAGATCATCCAGAGAAGAGACAATTATCGACGACACCTGCGCCTGCACTCTGGATTGTTGCCATTCCAGTGTCATCTTTGCCCACGACGCTTCAACACTCGATACCATCTGCAATACCATCTGAAGCGTAGTAATGTGCATGCAGCTGCATCTGACACTGAGCGGACTGGTGCGCCAGTGACTCATGCATGAACTGGAAGATGTTGATTTAAGAAATACTTGCAACTAGTATCCTTGTCATAGGTGTATATATATATATATATATATATATATATATATATATATATATATATATATATATATATATATTATACACATATGTATATATATCGTGAGATTAGCTACCAATTTTTTTTTTCATCTTTTTAGTACTATATCCATAAACAAGTTTTTGTCACTGAACAGCTGACCTTAATATTGAACTGGAACGTGAAAGTGAAATTTCATACAAGTGATATTTTTTTATTATGCAGTTGAACAAGTGTTCTTGTAAATATTTACCATCAAATAAACTGGTTAAGAATAAGAAGATAACCTAACAAAGTATTTACATTGCTTTATTTTATTTTTTTTCCTTTAACAACAGGTAAGAACATCTGGTCATTTGGTATCGCACCTTAATGATGCTGTTTAGAAAAGTTGCAGTTGAAAGTTCATGTCACACAGTAGGTGACTTAAGATGAATATGATGTGTGGATACAAGACAGTGGATAGAAGGATTGGAAAAGTGTAGGTGGGAAAGGGAACAAAGAGCGGCTTGGTGAGACCAATCTTTCATTTGTTGCAGGACTATGGCATGTATCTGTTCATCCCATCTTTAAGAGGCACTGAAGATCCCAAAATCTTCAAGTGCACATTCTGTGAGAAGACGTTTCAGCGGCGAGCTAATGCAGTTCGTCATGAAAAAATTCACACTGGGGAGAAGCCCTTTGTGTGCACTCTTTGTGGTCGTGGGTTCATCACGAAGGCCAACTTGATGTACCACATTGAACGTAGCCAGGAGCATGCATCTCATCGCATTACCCCCAATCAACTAGCAGGCACCAGACCAGTACATATGTAAAGCAACCATAGGCTCTGATGATATGGATGATCTGGAAATCATTGTGCCTACCATACTTTTTTGAAGATCATGGTAGAATCGAAAATATGACTGTGGGTTCTGTAAAGGATTATTGGGATGGGTGGGTTCTGCGACCCATGTAACTGCTGTAGCCACTGTAGAGATGCTGGCTAAGGCAGGTCTCCTCTCGTTTATTGCAGGGTTCGTGGCAAGCCTGCCACTTGGATTGGCTCAGGGACCCAGCTGGTGGTGACAGCAGCCGCCCCTTTGTGTGTACCTACTGCCGGAAGGCCTTCAAGCGAAAGGATCATCTCTTAATACATGAGAAAGTGCACACCGGTGACAAGCCTTTTGTGTGTGAAGTGTGTGGTCACCGCTTTGCACAAAAGACTCACCTTCGAAATCACCTCACCAAACACTCAGAAGTGCGTGCCCATGCATGCCTTGTTTGTGGCAAACGCTTCAAAAGGAAGGACTCACTTAAGATACATGAAAAAATACACCATGATGAAAACAATACCTGTGCCATATGTGGACTTGTTTTAGAATCTCGTGATGGCTGGCGTGCTCATCTGGCATCGCACTATCAGATGTAGCATTTCTGGTGGCAGCTAGAAGTATTTGATGCTGCATTGTGACAAGCACCAGATAGCCAAACCTAAAAGGCCAAAAAGCATTCCAGTGATGCAGTACCTTGCTTTTAGTTGGGAGGACTGTGTTTGGGTGGGAGGTGGTAGAGCCGCCTGGTGGTGATCTTGCTAAGCAGCTCTCCTCTGCTCTGTTCCAGGGGCTGACGGCTGCCCTCAACTACCACATGGCCTCGTTGGATGAGGAGACGCTCAGGCCACATCAGTGCGTATATTGTGGGCGTCGTTTTAAGCGTAAAGATCACCGCATCGAGCACGAAAGGATCCACACAGGCGAGCGCCCTTATGCGTGTCGACTTTGTGGCCGTGCCTTTGTACAGAAGCACCAGCTAATGAGTCATGTGCGACGCAAGCATGCTACAGATCCTACCTTCCCTAGGCCGTATCCACCTGCCCCACCACCCCCAGCACCTCCCACTTCTCATCACAGTAGAAGTGATCAACAAACTCATTATTAGCTGAACCAATTAACACAAGCAGAAAATGAGAAAAAATACCAACAGATGTGATTCCAGCTTGTATAATACCTACAGGATTGTAATATTTTTGAATGCTTTTAGTTTTGACATTGAGTATGCATTTTTCACTCATATACATATTTATTTATATATTCAAATAAATTTGTGTATATATATATATATATATATATATATATATATATATATATTTGCAAGAAGTACACAAGTAATTATTGTACATAAGATGCAGGTAAAACCACAAAGAAATGGAAAATACAAAGTGTGAAACCCTTGACAATGCACAATAAGAAAAGTGTTTAACACTTCATATTTACCGCTTCCATGTGATTTTACCTGCATATATATATATATATATATATATATATATATATATATATATATATATATATATATATATATATATTTTTGCTTTGTCGGTCTCCCGCATTTGCGAGATAGCGCAAGGAAACAGACGAAAGAAATGGCCCAACCCACCCCCATACACATGTATATACATACACGCCCACACACGCAAATATACATACCTACACAGCTTTCCGTGGTTTACCCCAGACGCTTCACATGCCCTGATTCAATCCACTGACAGCACGTCAACCCCGGTATACCACATTGATCCAATTCACTCTATTCCTTGCCCTCCTTTCACCCTCATGCATGTTCAGGCCCCGATCACACAAAATCTTTTTCACTCCATCTTTCCACCTCCAATTTGGTCTCCCACTTCTCCTCGTTCCCTCCACCTCCGACACATATATCCTCTTGGTTAATCTTTCCTCACTCATTCTCTCCATGTGCCCAAACCATTTCAAAACACCCTCTTCTGCTCTCTCAACCACGCTCTTTTTATTTCCACACATCTCTCTTACCCTTACGTTACTTACTCGATCAAACCACCTCACACCACACATTGTCCTCAAACATCTCATTTCCAGCACATCCATCCTCCTGCACACAACTCTATCCATAGCCCATGCCTTGCAACCATACAACATTGTTGGAACCACTATTCCTTCGAACATACCCATTTTTGCTTTCCGAGATAATGTTCTCGACTTCCAAACATTCTTCAAGGCTCCCAGGATTTTCGACCCCTCCCCCACCCTATGATCCACTTCCACTTCCATGGTTCCATCCGCTGCCAGATCCACTCCCATATATCTAAAACACTTTACTTCCTCCAATTTTTCTCCATTCAAACTTACCCTTGACCCTCAACCCTACTGCACCTAATATATATATATATATATATATATATATATATATATATATATATATATATATATATATTTGCTAACCTCTCTTCTCTTTCACTAATAATCTTACTTCTTCATCCCACCACTCACTACCCTTTCTAATCAACCCACCTCCCACTCTTCTCATGCCACAAGCATCTTTTGCGCAATCCATCACTGATTCCCTAAATACATCCCATTCCTCCCCCACTCCCCTTACTTCCATTGTTCTCACCTTTTTCCATTCTGTACTCAGTCTCTCCTGGTACTTCCTCAAACAAGTCTCCTTCCCAAGCTCACTTACTCTCACCACCCTCTTCACCCTAACATTCACTCTTCTTTTCTGAAAACCCATACAAATCTTCACCTTAGCCTCCACAAGATAATGATCAGACATCCCTCCAGTTGCACCTCTCAGCACATTAACATCTAAAAGTCTCTCTTTCACGCGCCTCTCAATTAACACTTAATCCAACAACGCTCTCTGGCCATCTCTCCTACTTACATACGTATACTTATGTATATCTCGCTTTTGGACGATTTTTGCAGGGAAAAAATGCAATTGAGTGGGAGATGTATAAAAGAAAGAGACAGGAGGTCAAGAGAAAGGTGCAAGAGGTGAAAAAGAGGGCAAATGAGAGTTGGGGTGAGAGAGTATCATTAAATTTTAGGGAGAATAAAAAGATGTTCTGGAAGGAGGTAAATAAAGTGCGTAAGACAAGGGAGCAAATGGGAACTTCAGTGAAGGGCGCAAATGGGGAGGTGATAACAAGTAGTGGTGATGTGAGAAGGAGATGGAGTGAGTATTTTGAAGGTTTGTTGAATGTGTTTGATGATAGAGTGGCAGATATAGGGTGTTTTGGTCGAGGTGGTGTGCAAAGTGAGAGGGTTAGGGAAACTGATTTGGTAAACAGAGAAGAGGTAGTAAAGGCTTTGCGGAAGATGAAAGCCGGCAAGGCAGCAGGTTTGGATGGTATTGCAGTGGAATTATTGACTGGTTGGTAAGGTTATTTAATGTATGTATGACTTATGGTGAGGTGCCTGAGGATTGGCGGAATGCGTGCATAGTGCCATTGTACAAAGGCAAAGGGGATAAGAGTGAGTGCTCAAATTACAGAGGTATAAGTTTGTTGAGTATTCCTGGTGAATTATATGGGAGGGTGTTGATTGAGAGGGTGAAGGCATGTACAGAGCATCAGATTGGGGAAGAGCAGTGTGGTTTCAGAAGTGGTAGAGGATGTGTGGATCAGGTGTTTGCTTTGAAGAATGTATGTGAGAAATACTTAGAAAAGCAAATGGATTTGTATGTAGCATTTATGGATCTGGAGAAGGCATATGATACAGTTGATAGAGATGATCTGTGGAAGGTATTAAGAATATATGGTGTGGGAGGCAAGTTGTTAGAAGCAGTGAAAAGTTTTTATCGAGGATGTAAGGCATGTGTACATGTAGGAAGAGAGGAAAGTGATTAGTTCTCAGTGAATGTAGGTTTGCGGCAGGGGTGTGTGATGTCTCCATGGTTGTTTAATTTGTTTATGGATGGGGTTGTTAGGGAGGTGAATGCAAGAGTTTTGGAAAGAGGGGCAAGTATGAAGTCTGTTGGGGATGAGAGAGCTTGGGAAGTGAGTCAGTTGTTCGCTGATGATACAGCGCTGGTGGCTGATTCATGTGAGAAACTGCAGAAGCTGGTGACTGAGTTTGGTAAAGTGTGTTAAAGAAGAAAGTTAAGAGTAAATGTGAATAAGAGCAAGGTTATTAGGTACAGAAGGGTTGAGGGTCAAGTCAATTGGGAGGTAAGTTTGAAGGGAGCAAAACTGGAGGAAGTAAAGTGTTTTAGATATCTGGGAGTGGATCTGGCAGTGGATGGAACCATGGAAGCGGAAGTGGATCATAGGGTGGGGAAGGGGGCGAAAATCCTGGGAGCATTGAAGAATGTATGGAAGTCGAGAACATTATCTCGGAAAGCAAAAATGGGTATGTTTGAAGGAATAGTGGTTCCAACAATGTTGTATGGTTGCGAGGCGTGGGCTATGGATAGAGTTGTGCGCAGGAGGATGGATGTGCTGGAAATGAGATGTTTGAGGACAATGTGTGGTGTGAGGTGGTTTGATCGAGTAAGTAACGTAAGGGTAAGAGAGATGTGTGGAAATAAAAAGAGCGTGGTTGAGAGAGCAGAAGAGGGTGTTTTGAAATGGTTTGGGCACATGGAGAGAATGAGTGAGGAAAGATTAACCAAGAGGATATATGTGTCGGAGGTGGAGGGAACAAGGAGAAGTGGGAGACCAAATTGGAGGTGGAAAGATGGAGTGAAAAAGATTTTGTGTGATTGGGGCCTGAACATGCAGGAGGGTGAAAGGAGGGCAAGGAATAGAGTGAATTGGATCAGTGTGGTATACCGGGGTTGACGTGCTGTCAGTGGATTGAATCAGGGCATGTGAAGCATCTGGGGTAAACCATGGAAAGCTGTGTAGGTATGTATATTTGCGTGTGTGGACGTGTATGTATATACATGTGTATGGGGGTGGGTTGGGCCATTTCTTTTGTCTGTTTCCTTGCGCTACCTCGCAAACGCGGGAGACAGCGGGGAAAAAAAAAAGATTTGCTAACCGTGTTGTCACAATGATCAGTGAAGATAAAGCCCATGCTGGAGACATAAATGAATGAATGTGTGAGCTCTATTTTTTGGCCCATAACCTAGGATCCTCTGTGAAGTATAAGACTTTCCTGACAAAGATTGTAAGTTATTGGCTGAAGTATAGAGCTATCTGATTTATTTGTTTATTTCACCAGTGTGGTATTTTATACATACATATATATATATATATATATATATATATATATATATATATATATATATATATATATATATATATATATATATATATCTGTCTATCACATCATACCCTCTGGATTTAAACCACTACCATTGTGTGGGAGCCGGGGACATCAACAACTAGGCTATGGAGCCCCATTGCACACACACACACACACACACACACACACACACACACACACACACACACACACATACACACACATTTCTGACTGATGTGGGTAAAAATGAAAGTGGATGGTAAGGGATGGATGATTATTAGTGCTTGTGTACCTGGTCATGAGAAGAAAAATCATGAGGCAAGTGCTTTGGGAGGGGCTGACTGAGTTTGTCAGCAATTTGGTACAAGAGACTGGGATGGTTGATTTGAATGTGGAGGTGAGTTTTGTGGCAGGTGAGGGTGTAATTTGGGGCGTAAGTTATTCAGTATTTTTAGTGGAAATGTTAAACAGCATCTGGAGTTGTGTTTGGAAAATGGACTTGTGATTGGGAACACCTGGTTTGAAAAGAGGGACATACACAAGTATACATATGTGGGTAGGAAAGATGGCAGGAGACATTATTAGAATGCATGTTAATTGATAGGCAAGTAAAAGCTTGTGAGATGTCCGATCGCTATATTGTGGAGGCAGGGATGAAGATTTGTAGAACTTTTAGGAAAAGAGACAGTATCGTTGAGAAGTAAGTGGTGAAAGTAAGTGAGCTTTGAAGAAAAACTTGTGTGAAGAAATACCTGAAGAGATTGAGTGTGAAATAGCAGAAGTTGAGAGTTAACAGAGTGAGGGGAATGGGTGAGGAATGGGAGGTATTAGGGAAGCAGTGCTGGCATGTGTGAGAGATGCGTGTGCCATGTGAAAGGTGGGAGGTGGGCAGATTAGGAAGTGTAGTGAATGGTGGAATGAGGAAAAGAAGTTGCTCGTGAAAGAGAAAATGGGGGGGGGGATCAGTATTTACAGTGAAGAAATACAAATGATTGGGTTATGCACAAGATTAAGTGGCAGGAGATTAAGAGAGTTGCAGGTGTTGAAAAAGAGGGCAAATGAGAGTTAGGGGTGAGCAAGTATAAATAAGTTTAAGGGAGAATCATATGTGCAAAAAGCAAGAGAAGAAATAGGAACATTGGTGAAGAGGTGGAAGGGGAAGTGGTAACATGCATTGATTAAGTGAGGTGAGAAAGTGATTATTTTGAAAGACTGTTGAATGTTTTTGATGATAGGGTGGTAGATGTAGGTTGTTTGGGTTGGGGTGGTATACAAAGTGAGAGTCATATAGAGTGTTTGGTGAAGAGAGAAGAGGCTGTGAAAGCTTTACATAAAATGAAATGCAGCAGGGCAGTTGGGGTGGATGATATTACTGTCGAATTCATAAAGAAGGTAGGTGATTGTGTTGTTGATTGATTAGTTTGGATTTTCATTGTATGTTTGGGTCATGGTGAGGTACCTGAGCATTGCCGAGCAGAATGCATGTATAGTGCTGTTGTAATAAGACAAGGGGATAAAGGTGTAAGTTTGCTAAGTGTACCCTATGAGTTGTATGGCAGGGTAGTGATTTAGAGGTTGACGGCATGCACAGGGCATCAGATTGGTGAGGAACTGTTGGATTCAGAAGTGGCAGAAGATGTGTGGTTCAGGTTTTTGCTTTGAAGAATATAAATGTAATGCCTAAAGAAATGGATGGATCTGTATATGGTACTAATGGATCTGGAGAAATCATATAATAGGGTTGATAGAGATGCCTTGTTGAAGGTCTAAAGAATACTAGGTGTGGGAGGAAAGCTGCTTGAAGCATTGACAACTTTTTGTCAAGGGTGTAAAGCATGTGTATAAGTATGAAGAGTGAATAGCTCCAAGTGAAGGTTGGTGTATGGTAGGAGTGTGTTATACCTTGATGGTTGTTTACTTTGTTTCTGGATGGGGTGGTGAAGGAGGTAAATGTGAAAGTATTGTAGAAAGGGACTTGTTTCTGGATGGGATGGTGAAGGAAGTAAATGCGAAAGTATTGTAGAAAGGGGCAAGTGAGAGGCCTGGGAATTGAATCAATTGTTATTTGCAGATGATGCAGATCTGGTAGCACATTCAAGTGAAAAACTGATGATTTGAGTTTGGAAGGGTGTGTGAAAGGAGGAAGTTGAGAGTAAGGATGAAAAAGATCAAGGTTATTGGATTTAGCAGAAATGAGGAATAGTTTAGTTGGCTTGTGCATTTCATTGGAGAAAATTTGGAGAGTTGAATTGTTTTATGTGACAGTGAGTGGACATGGCAGCGATTGGAGCCATGGAAGTGGAAGTGAATCATAGGTTGGGGGAGGAGGCAACAGTTGTGGAAGCACTGAAGAATGTGTGGAAAAAGAGATTGTTATCTGGGAGGGCAAAAATGGGTTTGTTTGAAGATTCGGTAGTCCCAACATGATTATATGGATGTAAGGCATGTACAGGAGATAAGACTGTGCAGAGTAGGGTAAGTGTGTTATAAATGAAATGTTTGAGGACAATATGCAGATTGATGGGGTTTGATCAAGTAAGTAAAGAAATGATACGAGAGAGGTGTGATGATAAAGAGAGTGTGGTTGAGAGAGCTGAAGTGGGTGTGCTGAAATGAGTGAGGAAAGGTTGACAAAGAATATATGTTATTCCTTCAAACATGAATCTCCTCCAGATAAAAAGTTTTCATTGCACGCATTCTTCAGTGCTCCTAAAACTTTGCCCCTTCCCAGCCCTATGACTTGCTTCTGCTTCTATGGTTCCATTTGCTGCCATGCCAATTACAATTACATGTATCTAAAACTTCTGTTCCTCCAAGTTTTCAACATTCAGACTCACTCCCTAACAACTTGGCCCCAACCATGCTAAACCTAACAACCTTGCTTTTATTCACATTTACTCTCAACTTCCTCTTCTCGCACTCTAAGAATATCAGTCACCCACTTCTGCAGTTTCTCACCCAAATCTGCCACGTTTGCTGTCTTATCATCAAACAACAACTGGCTCATTTCTCAGGTCCTTTCATCCCCCATAGATCGCATACTCACCCCTCTCTCCAAGGCTTGCATTTACCTCCCTCACCACCCCATCCATAAACATAGTAAACCACCATGGTAACATCACAACCCTGCCACAGACGAGCCTTCTCTTATTACCATTCACTCCTCTCTCTTCTTACTCGTACACATTCCTTACACCATCGTAAAAACTTCTCTGCATCTAGCAGCTTTCCTCCCGCACCATATATTCTTTAGATCTTCCACAAGGCATCTCTATCAATCTCACACACACACACGTATTATCAGGCTCCATGTGCAAGTGGTTACACAGGAAGTGAAAAGTCACTTTTGCCCGGGCTGTATCATAAGGAGTACAGCCTCATATAAGAACTTCATTCCATAAGAGTAAATTTTTATGATACTGGAAGTAGCACATGCACATCTTTATAATGGTCATGGTGTAATTATAAATAGATGCATACGTATTCACCATTTCCCACATCAGGAAGATGGGAGCAGAAACATAAGAGAAAAATAGCCCTTCTGTGCACATGCATTCTCTTTTACTCACATCTTTACAATGTACTGGAACCAGAGCCTGCTATCCACAGTTTGATTCATAGACCTCTACATATGCCCAGGTTCTGCCCATTGAGAGTACACCACCACCTGTTAACCACATTTATACATTTATCTGTAAGATTAAACATCGGACCTCAAGTAAAAGACATAGCTTATACCCGCCATACTCTTCAGCAATCTCTACTCCTAGATTATCCCATCCTCAGCAGTTGTAGCACACACTGGAATTACCTAAAATACACTAAACAATTGCCCTTACATCTCATTCTTAATGTTTTAACTTGTAAATATGATATTGTGTTTATGCATGTAGGACACTCTCTCTCTCTCTCTCTCTCTCACAGAGCTGGGGGAATCCATGGAAAGGTCTTTGGGGCCTGGTTGTGGATAGGGGGTTGTGGTTTCTGTACATTGTATATGACAGCTAGAGAATGGTTGTGAAAGAATGCAGCCTTTCTTTGTCTTTTTATGGTGCTATATTGTTAATATGGGAAATGATGTACAAGTATGAAACACACACTTGCATACATACATACAGTAATACCTCTGTTATCTGAAATGCTTGGGAAAATCAGCCATTTCAGGTAAAATTTCCAGTTATTTGAGGTTTTTGACAATAGTGATGAATAACTCAGAAATTGAAATCTTTTGAAATGTTTTACATACATGTAAATATTTTATGTACTGGAAATGATATATGTAGACAAATATGAAAATGATAAAGTCCTTCACAAGTGCTGCCATGATGGCCTTAGCCAGCCTCTTGCACAACTCCATCTTTTCAAGGCTAAAGTGATCCTCTTTTGCTTTCACAAAATATACAAATGTGCAAGACCAGCACTTACCACCATTCCAGAAAGCATATGGTTGATGGTAACAATCAGTGGTACCACAAATCACCAGGTAGTGAGTACAGTAATCACTGTGGCGTGGTATGTGTGCGATCTGGAATATTGTATTGTCTTAATTTTCCAATATTTTTCTGTAATATGTTAAAGGGTTGCCAACTGAAATTGAAAAATTGAAGAGTATAAGTTGTTTTGAACATGTTGTCTTGAATTACTGATAACAGAGGTTTTACCATATATATATATATATATATATATATATATATATATATATATATATATATATGGTAAACGCGGGAGACAGCGGCAAATATATATATATATATATATATATATATATATATATATATATATATATATATATATATATATATATATATATATATTTATTTATTTATATTTATTATACTTTGTCGCTGTCTCCCGCGTTTGCGAGGTAGCGCAAGGAAACAGACGAAAGAAATGGCCCAACCCCCCCCCATACACATGTATATACATACGTCCACACACGCAAATATACATACCTACACAGCTTTCCATGGCTTACCCCAGACGCTTCACATGCCTTGATTCAATCCACTGACAGCACGTCAACCCCGGTATACCACATCGCTCCAATTCACTCTATTCCTTGCCCTCCTTTCACCCTCCTGCATGTTCAGGCCCCGATCACACAAAATCTTTTTCACTCCATCTTTCCACCTCCAATTTGGTCTCCCACTTCTCCTTGTTCCCTCCACCTCCGACACATATATCCTCTTGGTCAATCTTTCCTCACTCATCCTCTCCATGTGCCCAAACCACTTCAGAACACCCTCTTCTGCTCTCTCAACCATGCTCTTTTTATTTCCACACATCTCTCTTACCCTTACGTTACTCACTCGATCAAACCACCTCACACCACACATTGTCCTCAAACATCTCATTTCCAGCACGTCCATCCTCCTGCGCACAACTATCCATAGCCCACGCCTTGCAACCATACAACATTGTTGGAACCACTATTCCTTCAAACATACCCATTTTTGCTTTCCGAGATAATGTTCTCGACTTCCACACATTCTTCAAGGCCCCCAGAATTTTCGCCCCCTCCCCACCCTATGATCCACTTCTTCTTCCATGGTTCCATCCGCTGCCAGATCCACTCCCAGATATCTAAAACACTTCACTTCCTCCAGTTTTTCTCCATTCAAACTCACCTCCCAATTGACTTGACCCTCAACCCTACTGTACCTAATAACCTTGCTCTTATTCACATTTACTCTTAACTTTCTTCTTCCACACACTTTACCAAACTCAGTCACCAGCTTCTGCAGTTTCTCACATGAATCAGCCACCAGCGCTGTATCATCAGCGAACAACAACTGACTCACTTCCCAAGCTCTCTCTTCCCCAACAGACTTCATACTTGCCCCTCTTTCCAAAACTCTTGCATTTACCTCCCTAACAACCCCATCCATAAACAAATTAAACGACCATGGAGACATCACACACCCCTGCCGCAAACCTACATTCACTGAGAACCAATCACTTTCCTCTCTTCCTACACGTACACATGCCTTACATCCTCGATAAAAACTTTTCACTGCTTCTAACAACTTTCCTCCCACACCATATATTCTTAATACCTTCCACAGAGCATCTCTATCAACTCTATCATATGCCTTCTCCAGATCCATAAATGCTACATACAAATCCATTTGCTTTTCTAAGTATTTCTCACATACATTCTTCAAAGCAAACACCTGATCCACACATCCTCTACCACTTCTGAAACCACACTGCTCTTCCCCAATCTGATGCTCTGTACATGCCTTCACCCTCTCAATCAATACCCTCCCATATAATTTACCAGGAATACTCAACAAACTTATACCTCTGTAGTTTGAGCACTCACTCTTATCCCCTTTGCCTTTGTACAATGGCACTATGCACGCATTCCGCCAATCCTCAGGCACCTCACCATGAGTCATACATACATTGAATAACCTTACCAACCAGTCAACAATACAGTCACCCCCTTTTTTAATAAATTCTACTGCAATACCATCCAAACCTGCTGCCTTGCCGGCTTTCATCTTCCGCAAAGCTTTCACTACCTCTTCTCTGTTTACCAAATCATTTTCCCTAACCCTCTCACTTTGCACACCACCTCGACCAAAACACCCTATATCTGCCACTCTATCATCATACACATTCAACAAACCTTCAAAATACTCAATTGGGAGGTGAGTTTGAATGGAGAAAAACTGGAGGAAGTGAAGTGTTTTAGATATCTGGGAGTGGATCTGGCAGCGGATGGAACCATGGAAGCGGAAGTGGATCATAGGGTGGGGGAGGGGGCGAAAATTCTGGGGGCCTTGAAGAATGTATGGAAGTCGAGAACATTATCTCGGAAAGCAAAAATGGGTATGTTTGAAGGAATAGTGGTTCCAACAATGTTGTATGGTTGCAAGGCGTGGGCTATGGATAGAGTTGTGCGCAGGAGGATTGATGTGCTGGAAATGAGATGTTTGAGGACAATGTGTGGTGTGAGGTGGTTTGATCGAGTGAGTAACGTAAGGGTAAGAGAGATGTGTGGAAATAAAAAGAGCGTGGTTGAGAGAGCAGAAGAGGGTGTTTTGAAGTGGTTTGGGCACATGGAGAGAATGAGTGAGGAAAGATTGACCAAGAGGATATATGTGTCGGAGGTGGAGGGAACGAGGAGAAGAGGGAGACCAAATTGGAGGTGGAAAGATGGAGTGAAAAAGATTTTGAGTGATCGGGGCCTGAACATGCAGGAGGGTGAAAGGAGGGCAAGGAATAGAGTGAATTGGAGCGATGTGGTGTACCGGGGTTGACGTGCTGTCAGTGGATTGAATCAAGGCATGTGAAGCGTCTGGGGTAAACCATGGAAAGCTGTGTAGGTATGTATATTTGTGTGTGTGGACGTATGTATATACATGTGTATGGGGGGGGGTTGGGCCATTTCTTTCGTCTGTTTCCTTGCGCTACCTCGCAAACGCGGGAGACAGCGACAAAGTATAATAATAATAATATATAATATATATATATATATATATATATATGTTTATGGATAGGGTTGTTAGGGAGTTGAATGCAAGAGTTTTGGAAAGGGGCATGTATGCAGTCTGTTGTGGATAAGAGAGCTTGGGAAGTGAGCCAGTTGTTCGCTGATGATTCAGTGCTGGTGGCTGATTCGGGTGAGGAACTGCAGAAGCTGGTGACTGAGTTTGGTAAAGTGTGTGAAAGAAGAAAGCTGAGAGTAAATGTGAATAAGAGCAAGGTTATTAGGTACAGTAGGGAGGTAAGTTTGAATTGAGAAAAACTGCAGGAAGTGAAGTGTTTTAGATATCTAGGAGTGGATTTGGCAACAGATGGAACCATGGAAGCGGAAGTGAGTCATAGCGTGGGGGAGTGGGGCGAAAGTTCTGGGAGCGTTGAAAAATGTGTGGAAGTTGAGAATGTTTTCTTGGAAAGAAAAAATGGGTAAGTTTGAAGGAATAGTGGTTCCAACAATGTTATATGGTTGCAAGGCGTGGGCTATAGATAGAGTTGTGCATAGGAGGGTGGAAATGAGATGTTTGAGGACAATATGTGTTGTGATGTGGTTTGATCGAGTATGTAATGAAAGGGTAAGAGAGATGTGGGGTAATAGAATGAGTGTGGTTGTGAGAGCAGAAGAGGGTGTTTTGAAATGGTTTGGTCTCATGGAGAGAATGAGTGAGGAAAGATTGACAAAGAGGATATATGTGTCAGAGGTGGAGGGAATGAGAAGTGGGAGACCAAATTGGAGGTGGAAAGATAGAGTGAAAAAGATTTTGACTGATTGGGGCCTGAACATGCAGGAGGGTGAAAGGTGTGCAAGGAATAGTGTGAATTGGAACGATGTGGTATACCGGGGTCGACGTTCTGTCAATGGGTTGAACCAGGGCATGTGAAGCGTCTGGGATAAACCATGGAAAGTTTTGTGGGGCCTGGATGTGGAAAGGGAGATGTGGTTTCGGTGCATTATACATGACAGCTAGAGACTGAGTGTGAATGAATGTGGCCTTTGTTCTCTTTTCCTAGCTCTACCTCGTGCACATGTCGGGGGAGGGGGCTGTCATTTCATGTGTGGCGGGGTGGCGATGGAAATGAATAAGGACAGACAGTATGAATTATGTACATGTGTATATATGTCTGTGTATATATATGTATACATTGAGATGTGTAGGTATGTGTCTGTGCGTGTGTGGACATGTATGTATACACGTGTATATGGGTGCGTTGGGCCATTCTTTCATCTGTTTCCTTGCGCTACCTCACTAATGTGGGAGACAGCGACAAAGTATAATAATAATGATATGTATATGTACAAGGGTGAAATTGCACTTCATTGGTTCATACAATTTTATTTAACATGTAATTTTTCTATACATGTGGCATGATGTTTCATGGAGACACTCCACCTCATCAGGTGCCAGTGCTTAACAAAGATATTTAAATCGCAGCTTCACACTTGGCTCCTGGCATCCAACACCAGTCTTTCTAGGCCAAGCACTTTCTTCTGTGTCTGGTCATAATCCTTGTAAGGGAGAGAGAGTGGTTAAGGAGGGTCAGGTGTTGGGGGTTGGCCTAGGTAGCTGGGTGTGTCATGAACAACTTTTTTTTGTTTTGTCAATTCTCTCATAATGATTTTGTTAGCTAGGGTTGGCTTTAGAATTGCCTGGGGGCAAATTTAAAGTTCTTAGTATTAGCAATTGAGACCAGATTCAATGACATTTTGTGTGGCAAAATCAGCAGAGGTATAAGATAAAGGGATTTTCAAGATCTGTTGGGTGATCATTTTCATGACAGTGTTTAGCGATTGCATTCTTGTGGTCATCCCTGCGTATTGAATGTCGGTGCCAATAACACCTCCCCGTTGCAGTTTTACCAGTCATGAATATGTATACATGCCTTGCATTTGGAGGGGTAAACACTCCCAATTGTTGCATGATTTGGCCTATTGTTTATCATGGTCTTGCTGATGGTGTTATTGTACTGGAAAGCAACATTACAAGAACTTTTTTTTTTTTTTTTTTTTTTTTTTTTTTTTTAGAACATGTCTTAAATTAGCTAAGTTGGGGGAATAGGGCAACCCTAAACGTTAAGACTTATCCTTATTTGTCACATCTTTGTTACAAGAAGCATTAAATGTCTTCCTAGCTTGCAACAAAGATCGGACAAATAAGAGTAAGTTTAAAAGTTTAGTGTTGCTTTATTCTCCCAACTTAGCTAATTTAAGACATGTTCGAAAAAAGAAAGCTCTTGTAATGTTGCTTTCCTGTACAATAACACCATCAGCAAGACCTTGATGAATAGTAGGCCAAATCATGCAACAATTGGGAATGTTTACCCCTATAAGTGCAAGGCATGTATACATATTCATGTAGGCCAGACTGGTAAAACTGGACCGACATTCAGTACACAGGGATGATCATAAAAATGCGATTGCTAAACATTGTAACGAAAATGATCACCCCATAGATCTTGAAAATCCCATTATTTTATACCCCTCTGCTGATTATGCCATATATAATAATATCAATGAATCTATCTTGATTGCTAATATTAAGAACTTTAGATTTTTCCCCAGGCAATTTTAATGCCCATCATAGCACTAGATTAACCATATCATTGTGAGATAATTGACAAAAATGAAAACAAAAAAGTTGTCCATGACATGCCCAGCTACCCAGGTCATCCCCTGCTACCTGACCCCCCTTAATCACTCTCCCTTACAAGGGTTATGACCCGACAAAGCAGACAGTGCTTGGCCTAGAAAGGTTGGTGTTGGACGGCTGGAACCAAGTGTAAAGTTGGGTTTTAAATAACTTCGTTAAGTACTCGCACCTGATGAGGTGGATTGTCTCCATGAAACATGTCATACCACGTACAGAAAAATTACATTAAATAAAATCGTATGAACTCCTACTGAAGTACGATTTCACCATCATACTATCATCATGGACAAGTGTGATCATCATATCAATCTATCTATATCTATCTAGGTAGACGGGATAGAGGAGAAAGAATACTTCCCACGTATTCCCTGCGTGTCATAGAAGGTGGCTAAAAGGGGAGGGAGCGGGGGACTGGAAATCCTCCCCTCTTTTTTTATTATTATTCTCTCTCTCTCTCTCTCTCTCTCTCTCTCTCTCTCTCTCTCTCTCTCTCTCTCTCTCTCTCTCTCTCCTCCCCCACCCCCCCCCAAAGGAAGGAACAGAGAAGGGGGGCGGGGTGGGGACGTTCCCTCAAAGGCCCAGTCCTCTGTTCTTAGCGCTACCTTGCTAACACGGGAAGTGGTGAATAGGTTGAAAGAAATGGTTTGAAATATATGTGTATGATTTATTAAGCCGGCAAGGCAGCAGGTTTGGATGGTATTGCAGTGGAATTTATTAAAAAAGGGGATGACTGTATTATTGACTGGTTGGTAAGGTTATTTAATGTATGTATGACTCATGGTGAGGTGCCTGAGGATTGGCGGAATGCGTGCATAGTGCCATTGTACAAAGGCAAAGGGGATAAGAGTGAGTGCTCAAATTACAGAGGTATAAGGTTGTTGAGTATTCCTGGTAAATTATATGGGAGGGTATTGATTGAGAGGGTGAAGGCATGTACAGAGCATCAGATTGGGGAAGAGCAGTGTGGTTTCAGAAGTGGTAGAGGATGTGTGGATCAGGTGTTTGCTTTGAAGAATGTATGTGAGAAATACTTAGAAAAGCAAATGGATTTGTATGTAGCATTTATGGATCTGGAGAAGGCATATGATAGAGTTGATAGAGATGCTCTGTGGAAGGTATTAAGAATATATGGTGCAGGAGGCAAGTTGTTAGAAGCAGTGAAAAGTTTTTATCGAGGATGTAAGGCATGTGTACGTGTAGGAAGAGAGGAAAGTGATTGGTTCTCAGTGAATGTAGGTTTGCGGCAGGGGTGTGTGATGTCTCCATGGTTGTTTAATTTGTTTATGGATGGGGTTGTTAGGGAGGTAAATGCAAGAGTTTTGGAAAGAGGGGCAAGTATGAAATCTGTTGGGGATGAGAGAGCTTGGGAAGTGAGTCAGTTGTTGTTCGCTGATGATACAGCACTGGTGGCTGATTCATGTGAGAAACTGCAGAAGCTGGTGACTGAGTTTGGTAAAGTGTGTGAAAGAAGAAAGTTAAGAGTAAATGTGAATAAGAGCAAGGTTATTAGGTACAGTAGGGTTGAGGGTCAAGTCAGTTGGGAGGTAAGTGTGAATGGAGCAAAACTGGAGGAAGTAAAGTGTTTTAGATATCTGGGAGTGGATCTGGCAGCGGATGGAACCATGGAAGCGGAAGTGGATCATAGGGTGGGGAAGGGGGCGAAAATCCTGGGAGCGTTGAAGAATGTGTGGAAGTCAAGAACATTATCTCGGAAAGCAAAAATGGGTATGTTTGAAGGAATAGTGGTTCCAACAATGTTGTATGGTTGCGAGGCGTGGGCTATGGATAGAGTTGTGCGCAGGAGGGTGGATGTGCTGGAAATGAGATGTTTGAGGACAATATGTGGTGTGAGGTGGTTTGATCGAGTAAGTAATGTAAGGGTAAGAGAGATGTGTGGAAATAAAAAGAGCGTGGTTGAGAGAGCAGAAGAGGGTGTTTTGAAATGGTTTGGGTACATGGAGAGAATGAGTGAGGAAAGATTGACCAAGAGGATATATGTGTCGGAGGTGGAGGGAACGAGAAGTGGGAGACCAAATTGGAGGTGGAAAGATGGAGTGAAAAAGATTTTGTGTGATCGGGGCCTGAACATGCAGGAGGGTGAAAGGAGGGCAAAGAATAGAGTGAATTGGATCGATGTGGTGTACCGGGGTTGACGTGCTGTCAGTGGATTGAATCAGGGCATGTGAAGTGTCTGGGGTAAACCATGGAAAGTAGTGTGGGGCCTGGATGTGGAAAGGGAGCTATGGTTTCGGGCATTATTTCATGACAGGTAGAGACTGAGTGTGAACGAATGGGGCCTTTGTTGTCTTTTCCTAGCGCTACCACACACACATGAGGGGGAGGGGGATGGTATTCCATGTGTGGCGAGGTGGCGATGGAAATGAATAAATGCAGAGTGTGAATTGTGTGCATGGGTATATATGTATGTGTGTGTGTGTGTGTGTGTATATATATGTGTACATTGTGATGTATAGGTATGTATTTTTGCTTGTGTGGACATGTATGTATATACATGGGGGTGGGTTGGGATGGGCCATTTCTTTGTCTGTTTCCTTGCGCTACCTCGCAAACACGTGAGACAGTGACAAAGCAAAATAAATAAAATAAATATATATATAAGCAAATGGAAGTGGAAATGAGTCATGGGTGGGGAAGGGGTTGAAGGTTCTGGGAACAATGAAGAATGTGTGGAAAGAAGACCTTTATCTTGGAGGGCAAAAATGGGTATGTTTGAAGGAATAATAGTTCCAACAGTATTATGTTATTATATGGTTATGAGGTATGGGCTGTAGATAGGGTTGTGCAGAGGAGAGTAGATGTGTTAGAATTGAAATGATTGAGAACAATATGTGGTGTAAGGTGTCTTGATTGGGTAAGTAATGAAAGGGTAAGAGAGATATAATCCTTACTTGACACAGACAACATTACTACACGTTTAAACATCTGATCTCCCAAAGAATGAGATCCAAGGGAAGGAAGGTAAGGCAAGTTTGATAATTTGTTTTAAGGTAGGATGAACAAAAGAGAGTTGATTTATAGCCTTCAAGAAGAGATAAACAGGAACCATAAGAAGTATTGACAAAAAAAAAAAAAAACAACTAGAAAGCTCATTAATGTTAGGGCTCCCCAGTAACGAGATGTATGAATGCGAAGATATTGTCAAATACAAAAATGTATTTGTATTCATACATACATATATTAGTGGTTATACATCCCCACGGTCCCTTTTATGAAGCTCCTGTAGTTTCAAGAGTGCACTCCAGGTAGGAGTATGGAAAAAATGCATTGCTATGGAGCGAAAAGTTCCTCAGTGGCACTATGATTCGTTTTGTCCCGATGATGATGCAGCCTCACAGAAGGTGACTTTTCACTTGGAGTGTAATGACATTCAGTTAAAAAAAAAAATAAAGCTACATACATGGCTATATGTATATACACATACAGACAAACTTCCACACCATCTTCTATCGTTGTCACTCAAACACATATGGCAGGTCTTTTGTCCTCGCCTGATACTGCCAACCTCCCCTACTTTTCTCTTTCCAAACATTTCATGTATCTAATCTTATATTACTTTCCTGAAGAGAGTCCTAGGGTATGGACTGAAATATAGTTCCCAGAATAATTCTTTTATTTCTTCAGTTTGGGTTTTATCTTCATACATATAAATTTACGAATGCCAACCTCACCAGACATCTGCTTACCAGTCCAACTCACAGACTGCCTGCAGTGGTTCATGAAGTTTCATCTAGCATCCTACCCCTCCTGATACCAATCTGCCTGGCCTACCAAATCCACGCAGCCATCATATATACTTTAAACAAGCTATGGAAAATCAGACATGCCAGCCTTCACAAAGTACATGGAAACTAAGCTCCAAAACTTCAGTTTAGATGACTTTCCATCCCTCAGTCGTATTGTCTTACCTCAAACAAGCCAACAAAGAGCAGATACCACAGACATTGTTTTACATTTTTTCCACACGGACAAACCATGTCAAAGTATTATGTTTCACTCCCCCTTCCACTACACAAATCATTCCCAATGCATTACACACCTCTTAAAAGTGAAATTTATCTGAAGGAGAAATCTGAGATTAATCCAAATTATGAATAACACCATCACTGGCAGAACTAAAAGACAAACTGAAAGTAGGCTCTTCTTCCTCAGCACAATGCACCACAAGACCTACATCAGACAAATCTAGCACTAATTAAAGAAGATCCACAGTGCATAAATCCAGCCCCTACTTATGAAGCAATCGTAACTCATACCTGTGACATCCCCTCTCCTGAAGAACACGCTGATATTCATGAAGCTACTCAAAAATCAGACACAAACAACCTGACCCCAGAACAGGAAAGTTATGAATATCTTACACTAAACCCATCCAGAAACAACCCACTTACCCTTCACTCCAACTGATACAATCACTGCAGTTAAAACCTTAAAGAACTCTCTTCTGTGGTACCTGATAATGTATCACTTTTATATAAAGTACTTTGGCCCATTTGCAAAGCAAACACACATATATATTCAAACCAGACCTGGCTACACAAAATTTTGCAAAGTAATACCATTCTTAAAACCGTCCAAAACACCCAGCTTCCCTTTCCCCTACCACCCTGTACTACTTTTGTCATCATTAGGCAAACTGAAAAATTGAATCACAGCAGAATCAAACAAAACATCCATCTCTCACCCATGCAACATGGCTTCACATCCAACACCATGTTACACAGTGACCTCAGCATATCATAGATGGCTTCATTCAACCACAGCCCTCTTCCTACATAGTGCTAGTGGCAATAGACATCAACAAAGCATTTGCCACCTTAAAATATACAGTGATAAAATGTTGGCCAGATTTATAGATGACCATCATGCCAGAGTCACCCATAGTGTGACACCTGTAAGACACAGACTTTAGTGTTGAATTCCCCAAGAACATTTCTTTGTCCAACCCTCTTCAGTCTTAATACTTAAACTCCCATTACCTACAGTAAACCACAAGAAGAATGTCCTTCCATATGAAGACATCTCACAATCACTTCACAACACCCTGGCACTACATTAGCAGCAACAAACATACAGCACTTTATTGCACATTTGTAACAATAGCTCACCCAGAACAGAAAGTCTGAATCTCTACAGAAGTCCTTTATCACTTTGTCAACCCCAGACTGACGTGAATCCAGCTTACACCCACTAGTCAACTTTGAAGAGACTGTAACTACCAGAGAAGATAACCCCTACCATTCAAGGCATTACAAACAACACACACCTGAATTCCCCCCAACAATAACATTAGATCAAAAGCAACACAAAAACTCATTATCCTTAGAACAGTAATTGGCTTAAGATTTTGACAAAAAGAATAAGAATTTCTTAGCATCCTCTATAAACAGCCACATTTATACATACATATACATAGTGACCTATATCAGTGGCCTGTATATGAGGATTGATGACATGGCACTGTTGATGTGACCTGACATGACCCATTAAGTAGGTCTGGGCTGTTACCTGAGTGCCCTCTGTCCCCAGAAGGATTCCCTCTGTCCTCATGTGTTCATTACCTTCCAAGCTGTGACTTTGTTAACATTTCTGGTGTTTCTGTAAAATTTATTCCTCCTGTGATGTTACAATTTACCTCTGAAGAAGTGTTGAAATACATGAAAGCACTTATGCAAATTTTTCTGCTTTGATTTTTCCTTTGTGGTTTACAAGTTCATCTGTGATATTCATATGCCTGCTTCGTGATTATGCTCTATATGTATATGTATATGCAGTCTGTTGTGGATGAGAGAGCTTGGGAAGTGAGTCAGTTGTTGTTCGCTGATGATACAGCGCTGGTGGCTGATTCGGGTCAGAAACTGCAGAATATGGCGACTGAGTTTGGTAAAGGGTGTGAAAGAAGAAAGCTGAGAGTAAATGTGAATAAGAGCAAGGTTATTAGGTACAGTAGGGTTGAGGGACTAAGTCAACTGGGAGGTAAGTTTGAATGGAGAAAAACTGGAGGAAGTGAAGTGCTTTAGATATCTGGGAGTGGATTTGGCAGCGGATAGAACCATGGAAGCGGAAGTGAGTCATAGGTTGGGGAAGGTGGCGAAAGTTCTGGGAGTGTTAAAAAATGTGTGGAAGGTGAGAACGTTATCTTGGAAAGCAAAAATGGGTATGTGTGAAGGAATAGTAGTTCCAACAATGTTATATGGTTGCGAGGTATGGGCTATAGATAGAGTTGTGCGTAGGAGGGTGGATGTGTTGGAAATGAGATGTTTGAGGAAAATGTGTGGTGTGAAGTGGTATGATCGAGTAAGTAATGAAAGGGTAAGAGAGATGTGTGATAATAAAGAGAGTGTGGTTGAGAGAGCTGAAGAGGGTGTTTTGAAATGGTTTGGTCACATGGAGAGAATGAGTGAGGAAAGATTGACCCAGAGGATATATGTGTCAGAGGTGGAGGGAACGAGAAGAAGTGGGAGACCAAATTGGAGCTGGAAAGACTGAGTGAAAAAGGTTTTGAGCGATCGGGGCCTGAATATGCAGGAGGGTAAAAGGTGTGCGAGGAATAGAGTGAATTGGAACGATGTGGTATACCGGGGTCGATGTGCTTTCAATGGACTGAACCAGGGCTTGTGAAGCGTCTGGGGTAAACCGTGGAAAGTTTTGTGGGGCTTGGTGTGGAAAGGGAGCCGTGGTTTCGGTGCATTATACATGACAGCTAGATGCTGAGTGTGAACAAATGTGGCCTTTGTTGTCTTTTCCTAGCCCTGCCTCGTGAGCATGCGGGGGGAGGGGGTTGTCATTTCATGTGTTGCCGGATGGTGACAGTAATGAATAAAGGCAGCAAGTATGAATTATGTACATGTGTATATATGTTTATGTCTGTGTATGTTGTGGAGGCAAAGTTGAAGATTTGTAGAGGTTTTCAGAGAAGAAGAGAGAATGTTGGGGTGAAGAGAGTGGTGAGAGTAAGTGAGCTTGGGAAGGAGACTTGCGTGAGGAAGTACCAGGAGAGACTTGAGTACAGAATGGAGAAAGGTGAGAACAAAGAAGGTAAGGGGAGTGGGGGAGGAATGGAATGGATTTGGGGAAGCAGTGATGGCTTGTGCAAAAGATGCTTGTGGCATGAGAAAAGTGGGAGGTGGGCAGATTAGAAAGGGTAGTGAGTGGTGGGATGAAGAAGTAAGATTATTAGTGAAAGAGAAGAGAGAGGCATTTGGACGATTTTTGCAGGGAATAATGCTAATGACCGGGAGGTATATAAAAGAAAGAGGCAGGAGGTCAAGAGAAAGGTGCAAGAGGCAAAAAAGAGGGCAAATGAGAGTTGGGGTGAGAGAGTATCATTAAACTTTAGGGAGAATGAAAAGATGTTTTGGAAGGAGGTAAATAAAGTGCGTAAGACGAGGGAACAAATGGGAACTTCAGTGAAGGGGGCTAATGGGGAGGTGATAACAAGTAGTGGTGATGTGAGGAGATGGAGTGAGTATTTTGAAGGTTTGTTGAATATGTTGATGATAGGGTGGTAGATATAGGGTGTTTTGGTCGAGGTGGTGTTCAAAGTGAGAGGGTTAAGGAGAATGATTTGGTAAAAAGAGAAGAGGTAGTAAAAGCCTTGCGGAAGATGAAAGCCGGCAAGGCAGTGGGTTTGGATAGTATTGCAGTGGAATTTATTAAAAAAAAAGGGGGTGATTGTATTGTTGACTGGTTGGTAAGGTTATTTAATGTATGTATGACTCATGGTAAGGTGCCTGAGGATTGGCGAAATGCTTGCATAGTGACATTGTACAGAGGCAAAGGGGATAAGAGTGAGTGCTCAAATTACAGAGGTATAAGTTTGTTGAGTATTCCTGGTAAATTATATGGGAGGGTATTGATTGAGAGGGTGAAGGCATTGGGGAAGAGCAGTGTGGTTTCAGAATTGGTAGAGGATGTGTGGATCAGGTGTTTGCTTTGAAAAATGTATGTAAGAAGTACAGAAAAGCAAGTGGATTTGTATGTGGCATTTATGGATCTGGAGAAGGCATATGATAAGAGTTGATAGAGATGCTTTGTGGAAGGTATTAAGAATATATGGTGTGGCAGGTAAGTTGTTAGAAGCAGTGAAAAGTTTTTACTAAGGATGTAAGGCATGTGTACGTGTAGGAAAAGAGGAAAGTGATTGGTTCTCAGTGAATTTCGGTTTGTGGCAGGGGTGCGTAATGTCTCCATGGTTGTTTAATTTGTTTATGGATGTGGTTGTTAGGGAGGTGAATGCAAGAGTTTTGGAGAGAGGGGTAAGTATGCAGTCTGTTGTGGATGAGAGTGCTTGGGAAGTGAGTCAGTTTTTGTTTGCTGATGATACAGCGCTAATGGCTGATTCAGGTGAGAAACTGCAGAAGTTGGTGACTGAGTTTGGTAAAGTGTGTGGAAGAAGAAAGTTAAGAGTAAATGTGAATAAGAGCAAGGTTATTAGGTACAGTAGGGTTGAGGGTCAAGTCAATTGGGAGGTGAGTTTGAATGGAGAAAAACTGGAGGAAGTGAAGTGTTTTAGATATCTGGGAGTGGATCTGGCAGCGGATGGAACCATGGAAGCGGAAGTGGATCATAGGGTGGGGGAGGGGGCGAAAATTCTGGGGGCCTTGAAGAATGTGTGGAAGTCGAGAACATTATCTCGGAAAGCAAAAATGGGTATGTTTGAAGGAATAGTGGTTCCAACAATGTTGTATGGTTGCGAGGCGTGGGCTATGGATAGAGTTGTGCGCAGGAGGATGGATGTGCTGGAAATGGGATGTTTGAGGACAATGTGTGGTGTGAGGTGGTTTGATCGAGTGAGTAACGTAAGGGTAAGAGAGATGTGTGGAAATAAAAAGAGCGTGGTTGAGAGAGCAGAAGAGGGTGTTTTGAAGTGGTTTGGGCACATGGAGAGAATGAGTGAGGAAAGATTGACCAAGAGGATATATGTGTCGGAGGTGGAGGGAACGAGAAGAAGAGGGAGACCAAATTGGAGGTGGAAAGATGGAGTGAAAAAGATTTTGTGTGATCGGGGCCTGAACATGCAGGAGGGTGAAAGGAGGGCAAGGAATAGAGTGAATTGGAGTGATGTGGTATACCGGGGTTGACGTGCTGTCAGTGGATTGAATCAAGGCATGTGAAGCGTCTGGGGTAAACCATGGAAAGCTGTGTAGGTATGTATATTTGCGTGTGTGGACGTATGTATATACATGTGTATGGGGGGGTTGGGCCATTTCTTTCGTCTGTTTCCTTGCGCTACCTCGCAAACGCGTGAGACAGCGACAAAGTATAATAAAAAAAATAATGATATATCATACATGGAAATAAGGGAGAAAGAATACTTCCCATGTATTCCCTGTGTGTCGTAGAAGGCGACTAAGAGGGAAGGGAGCAGGGGGCTGGAAATCTTTCCCTATCGCTTTTCATTTTCCAAAAGAGGGAACAGGGAAGGGAGCCAAGTGAGGATATTCCCTCAAAAGCTTGAGTCCTCTGTTCTTAACACTACCTCGCTGGCGTGGGAAATGGCGAATAGTATGAAGAAATAATATATATAACAATAACACTGTTGGAACCACCATTCCTTCAACCATACCCATTTTTGCTTTCCGAAATAACGTTCTCGCCTTCCAAACATTCTTCAACACTCCCACAACCTTCGCCCCCTTCCCCACCCTGTGACTCGCTTCTGCTTCCATGGTTCAATCAGCTGCCAAATCCACTCCCAGATATCTAAAACACTTCACTTCCTCCAGTTTTTTTTTTTTTGCTTTGTTGCTGTCTCCCGCGTTTGCGAGGTAGCGCAAGGAAACAGACGAAAGAAATGGCCCAACCCACCCCCATACACATGTATATACATACGTCCACACACACAAATATACATACCTACACAGCTTTCCATGGTTTACCCCAGATGCTTCACATGCCTTGATTCAATCCACTGACAGCACATCAACCCCGGTATACCACATCGCTCCAATTCACTCTATTCCTTGCCCTCCTTTCACCCTCCTGCATGTTCAGGCCCCGATCACACAGAATCTTTTTCACTCCATCTTTCCACCTCCAATTTGGTCTCCCTCTTCTCCTCGTTCCCTCCACCTCCGACACATATATTCTCTTGGTCAATCTTTCCTCACTCATTCTCTCCATGTGCCCGAACCATTTCAAAACACCCTCTTCTGCTCTCTCAACCACGCTCTTTTTATTTCCACACATCTCTCTTACCCTTACGTTACTTACTCGATCAAACCACCTCACACCACATATTGTCCTCAAACATCTCATTTCCAGCACATCCATCCTCATGCGCACAACTCTATCCATAGTCCATGCCTCGCAACCATACAACATTGTTGGAACCACTATTCCTTCAAACATACCCATTTTTGCTTTCCGAGATAATGTTCTCGACTTCCACACATTCTTCAAGGCTCCCAGAATTTTCGCCCCCTCCCCCACCCTATGATCCACTTCTGCTTCCATGGTTCCATCCGCTGCCAGATCCACTCCCAGATATCTAAAACACTTCACTTCCTCCAGTTTTTCTCCATTCAAACTCACCTCCCAATTGACTTGACCCTCAACCCTACCGTACCTAATAACCTTGCTCTTATTCACATTTACTCTTAACTTTCTTCTTTCACACACTTTACCAAACTCAGTCACCAGCTTCTGCAGTTTCTCACATGAATCAGCCACCAGCGCTGTATCATCAGCGAACAACAACTGACTCACTTCCCAAGCTCTCTCATCCCCAACAGACTTCATACTTGCCCCTCTTTCCAAAAACTCTTGCATTCACCTCCCTAACAACCCCATCCATAAACAAGTTAAACAACCATGGAGACATCACACACCCCTGCCGCAAACCTACATTCACTGAGAACCAATCACTTTCCTCTCTTCCTACACGTACACATGCCTTACATCCTCGATAAAAACTTTTCACTGCTTCTGACAACTTGCCTCCCACACCATATATTCTCAATACCTTCCACAGAGCATCTCTATCAACTCTATCATATGCCCTCTCCAGATCCATAAATGCTACATACAAATCCATTTGCTTTTCTAAGTATTTCTCACATACATTCTTCAAAGCAAACACCTGATCCAGACATCCTCTACCACTTCTGAAACCGCACTGCTCTTCCCCAATCTGATGCTCTGTACATGCCTTCACCCTCTCAATCAATACCCTCCCATATAATTTGCCAGGAATACTCAACAAACTTATACCTCTGTAATTTGAGCACTCATTCTTATCCCCTTTGCCTTTGTACAATGGCACTATGCACGCATTCCGCCAATCCTCAGGCACCTCACCATGAGTCATACATACATTAAATAACCTTACCAACCAGTCAACAATACAGTCACCCCCTTTTTTAATAAATTCCACTGCAATACCATCCAAACCTGCTGCCTTGCCGGCTTTCATCTTCCGCAAAGCTTTTACTACTTCTTCTCTGTTTACCGAATCATTTTCCCTAACCCTCGCACTTTGCACACCACCTCAACCAAAACACCCTATATCTGCCACTCTATCATCAAACACATTCAACAAACCTTCAAAATACTCACTCCATCTCCTTCTCACATCACCACTACTTGTTATCACCTACCCATTTGCGCCCTTCACTGAAGTTCCCATTTGCTCCCTTGTCTTACGCACTTTATTTACCTCCTTCCAGAACATCTTTTTATTCTCCCTTAAATTTAATGATACTCTCTCACCCCAACTCTCATTTGCCCTTTTTTTCACCTCTTGCACCTTTCTCTTGACCTCCTGTCTCTTTCTTTTATACGTCTCCCTCTCAATTACATTTTTTCCCTGCAAAAATCGTCCAAATGCCTCTCTCTTCTCTTTCACTAATACTCTTACTTCTTCATCCCACCACTCGCTACCCTTTCTAATCAACCCGCCTCCCACTCTTCTCATGCCACAAGCATCTTTTGTGCAATCCATCACTGATTCCCTAAATACATCCCATTCCTCCCCCACTCCCCTTACTTCTATTGTTCTCACCTTTTTCCATTCTATACTCAGTCTCTCCTGGTACTTCCTCACACAAGTCTGCTTCCCAAGCTCACTTACTCTCACCACCCTCTTCACCCCAACATTCACTCTTCTTTTCTGAAAACCCATACAAATCTTCACCTTTGCCTGCACAAGATAATGATCAGACATCCCTCCAGTTGCACCTCTCAGCACATTAACATCCAAAAGTCTCTCTTTCGCGCGCCTGTTAATTAACACGTAATCCAATAACGCTCTCTGGCCATCTCTCCCACTTACATAAGTATACTTATGTATATCTCGCTTTTTAAACCAGGTATTCCCAGTCATCAGTCCTTTTTCAGCACATAAATCTACAAGCTCTTCACCATTTCCATTTACAACACTGAACACCCCATGTATACCAATTATTCCCTCAACTGCCACATTACTCACCTTTGCATTCAAATCACCCAACACTGTAACCCGGTCTCGTTCATCAAAACCACTAACACACTCATTCAGCTGCTCCCAAAACACTTGCCTCTTGATCTTTCTTCTCATGCCCAGGTGCATATGCACCAATAATCACCCATCTCTCTCCATCAACTTTCAGTTTTACCCATATTAATCGAGAATTTACTTTCTTACATTCTATTACATACTTCCACAACTCCTGTTTCAGGAGTACTGCTACTCCTTCCCTTGCTCTTGTCCTCTCACAAACCCCTGACTTTACTCCCAAGACATTCCCAAACCACTCTTCCCCTTTACCCTTGAGCTTCGTTTCACTCAGAGCCAAAACATCCAGGTTCCTTTCCTCAAACATACTACCTATCTCTCCTTTTTTCACATCTTGGTTACATTCACACACATTTAGGCACCCCAATCTGAGCCTTCGAGGAGGATGAGCACTCCCCGCGTGACTCCTTCTTCTGTTTCCCATTTTAGAAAGTTAAAAAATACAAGGAGGGGAGGATTTCTGGCCCCCCGCTCCCGTCCCCTGTAGTCGCTTTCTACGACACGCGAGGAATGCGTGGGAAGTATTCTTTCACCCCCATCCCCAGGGATAATATACATATATATATATATACACCTTCCACAGAGCATCTCTATCAACTCTATCATATGCCTTCTCCAGATCCATAAATGCTACATACAAATCCATTTGCTTTTCTAAGTATTTCTCACATACATTCTTCAAAGCAAACACCTGATCCACACATCCTCTACCACTTCTGAAACCACACTGCTCTTCCCCAATCTGATGCTCTGTACATGCTTTCACCCTCTCAATCAATACCCTCCCATATAATTTACCAGGAATACTCAACAAACTTATACCTCTGTAATTTGAGCACTCACTCTTATCCCCTTTGCCTTTGTACAATGGCACTATGCACGCATTCCGCCAATCCTCAGGCACCTCACCGTGAGCCATACATACATTAAATAACCTTACCAACCAGTCAACAATACAGTCACCCCCTTTTTTAATAAATTCCACTGCAATACCATCCAAACCTGCTGCCTTGCCGGCTTTCATCTTCCGCAAAGCTTTTACTACCTCTTCTCTGTTTACCAAATCATTTTCCCTAACCCTCTCACTTTGCACTTTGCTCTGTGGAAGGTATTAAGAATATATGGTGTGGGAGGCAAGTTGTTAGAAGCAGTGAAAAGTTTTTATCGAGGATGTAAGGCATGTGTACGTGTAGGAAGAGAGGAAAGTGATTGGTTCTCATTGAATGTAGGTTTGCGGCAGGGGTGTGTGATGTCTCCATGGTTGTTTAATTTGTTTATGGATGGGGTTGTTAGGGAGGTGAATGCAAGAGTTTTGGAAAGAGGGGCAAGTATGAAGTCTGTTGGGGATGAGAGAGCTTGGGAAGTGAGTCAGTTGTTGTTCGCTGATGATACAGCGCTGGTGGCTGATTCATGTGAGAAACTGCAGAAGCTGGTGACTGAGTTTGGTAAGGTGTGTGAAAGAAGAAAGTTAAGAGTAAATGTGAATAAGAGCAAGGTTATTAGGTACAGTAGGGTTGAGGGTCAAGTCAATTGGGAGGTGAGTTTGAATGTAGAAAAACTGGAGGAAGTGAAGTGTTTTAGATATCTGGGAGTGGATCTGGCAGCGGATGGAACCATGGAAGCGGAAGTGGATCATAGGGTGGGGGAGGGGGCGAAAATTCTGGGAGCCTTGAAGAATGTGTGGAAGTCGAGAACATTATCTCAGAAAGCAAAAATGGGTATGTTTGAAGGAATAGTGGTTCCAACAATGTTGTATGGTTGCGAGGCGTGGGCTATGGATAGAGTTGTGCGCAGGAGGATGGATGTGCTGGAAATGAGATGTTTGAGGACAATGTGTGGTGTGAGGTGGTTTGATTGAGTAAGTAACGTAAGGGTAAGAGAGATGTGTGGAAATAAAAAGAGCGTGGTTGAGAGAGCAGAAGAGGGTGTTTTGAAATGGTTTGGGCACATGGAGAGAATGAGTGAGGAAAGATTGACCAAGAGGATATATGTGTCGGAGGTGGAGGGAACGAGGAGAAGAGGGAGACCAAATTGGAGGTGGAAAGATGGAGTGAAAAAGATTTTGTGTGATCGGGGCCCGAACATGCAGGAGGGTGAAAGGAGGGCAAGGAATAGAGTGAATTGGAGTGATGTGGTATACCGGGGTTGACGTGCTGTCAGTGGATTAAAGCGGGGCATATGAAGCATCTGGGGTAAACCATGGAAAGCTGTGTAGGTATGTATATTTTGCGTGTGTGGACGTATGTATATACATGTGTATGGGGGTGGGTTGGGCCATTTCTTTCGTCTGTTTCCTTGCGCTACCTCGCAAACGCGGGAGACAGCGACAAAGCAAAAAAAAAAAAAAAAAATATATATATATACACATACACACACACACACACACACGCACATATACACACACACACACACACATACATATATATACATGTGAAATAATTTTAAATATCCAAACATTTAAACTATGCCAAAGCATAAAACTAATAACTGCTTGCCATGCTATAAAGTATTTAGATATTTCAAAATTTCCATTGTACAAAAAAATCTTTACTGACAAATGTGAAAATAATGCATTTTGCTCAAGTAACCAAAGGCTTCAACCAATTCAAATACTTTGCTAAGACATCAACAAGTGTTTAGGTGATTTAGTTTTGTGCAATTGGAATGACTTTTTCTTCATTTCCGGCAATGGCTGGGAGGGGAGATTCCACAGTCAATACTCCATCCTTGGAAAGTGAAGATTTGATAAGTTCTGGATTTGTGCCTTTGGGAAGCAGGAACCCTCGATTGTATTCACGATAAACAGATCGATTATCAGTCTTCTCTTCATGTTTGGCATGGACCAAGAGTTTATTATTATCAACTGTCTTGACAACGATCTCTTCGGGCTTGTACTGGCTTACATCAAACCTATATATTTTTCTTTTTCAAACTATTCGCCATTTCCCGCGTTAGCGAGGTAGCGTTAAGAACAGAGGACTGGGCCTTTGAGGGAATATCCTCACCTGGCCCCTTCTCTATTCCTTCTTTTGGAAAATTAAAAAAATGATGAGAGGGGAGGATTTCCAGCCCCCTGCTCCCTCCCCTTTTAGTCGCCTTCCACGACATGTAGGGAATACGTGGGAAGTATTCTTTCTCCCTTATCCCCAGGAATAACCTCTCATATTGGCTAGTTTATTTAAAATGTTTTGGCTGTAGTGTATGAAACAAACGAGAGAATTCCTCCACAAACATTGGTTGTATATTTTGCCTCAAAGCAAAGATAGCCAATTCAAGAAGAATGTATATGCCCAAGAACAGTGAACAGAAAAACTGTAAATCCTTCAGTCTTGCAACATGGTATATTAAGACTGTCATCCAAATATTTTTTTTTTTTTTTTTTTTTTTTTTTTTGCCGCTGTCTCCCGCGTTTGCGAGGTAGCGCAAGGAAACAGACGAAAGAAATGGCCCAACCCACCCCCATACACATATACATACACATATACACATATACATATGTCCACACACGCAAATATACATACCTACCCAGCTTTCCATGGTTTACCCCAGACGCTTCACATGCCCTGATTCAATCCACTGACAGCACGTCAACCCCGGTATACCACATCGATCCAATTCACTCTATTCCTTGCCCGCCTTTCACCCTCCTGTATGTTCAGGCCCCGATCACTCTAAATCTTTTTCACTCCATCTTTCCACCTCCAATTTGGTCTCCCACTTCTCCTCGTTCCCTCCACCTCGACACATATATCCTCTTTGTCAATCTTTCCTCACTCATTCTCTCCATTTGCCCAAACCATTTCAAAACACCCTCTTCTGCTCTCTCAACCACACTCTTTTTATTTCCACACATCTCTCTTACCCTTACATTACTTACTCGATCAAACCACCTCACACCACACATTGTCCTCAAACATCTCATTTCCAGCACATCCACCCTCCTGCGCACAACTCTATCCATAGCCCACGCCTTGCAACCATACAACCTTGTTGGAACCACTATTCCTTCAAACATACCCATACCCATAATGGCATAGTGGCTGGGTTGGATGTTATTGCTGTTGAATTTCTTAAGGAAGAGGGTGACAGTTTTGTTGACTGATTAGCTTGGACCTTCATTGGAGTGTTGGATCATGATGAAGTGCCTGACAGTTGGCAAGATACATGTGTAGTGGAGGGGCAAGAGAGGTAAACGTGAGTATGTGAATCATATATGTATTAGTGTGTTGAGTGATCTGGTTAAGCTTTATGGACATGTGGTTGATTGAGAGGGTGGTTGAAAGTACAGAGCACCAGATTAGGGAGGAACAATGTGGTTTCAGGGATGGTAGAGGATGTGTGGATCAGGTATTTGTTTTGAAGAATGGAGAGAAGTAGAAGGATTTGTATTGCCGCATTTATGGATTTGGCGAAAGCATATGCCAGGGTTTATAACATTGCTTCGGGAAAAGGTGTGGCAAGAAAGCTGTTAGAAGCAGTGAATAGTTTATATAAAAAAGTAAGGTGTGTGTTTGTGATTCAGTAGAGAAGTTGAGTGGTTCCAGATGAAGGTAGATCTGTGGTAGGGGTGTTTGATTTTACCACGGTTGTTTAATCTGATTATGGTTGGGAGAGGAATGAATTGAATGTGTTGGTCTTGGAGGGTGGACGAAGAATGTGATCAGATTATAAGGTAGTTTTGGATGTTTTCCACAGCAACCTTCTGTGTACCTGGAGTTCGTTTTAGCCCCGGTTAATGATGTACAGAAAATAACAAATTTTGATAAATGTTAAAACCCTGGCTACACTGGAGGTTAGCTGTCAAAAATGTCCAAACAGGTCACATATTCTCTGTTCAGGTATGTTAATGCAAAGTAGTAATTTTAAAATGATTTTTAACCATCTTAATAAAATAGATGGCAACTCAAGAAGGTAATCCTGGGGTTTATAACATTCCATGTAGCCAGTGTAACAGGCATATATCAGCCATACTGGTTGTAATTTAGATATTAGGATTACTGAAAATACAAGATCATTTAGATACAGCCAAGAAAGCTCAGCTGTTTCAGTCATGTCCATAGTGAAGGCCACACAGTGGATTGGAATAATGCCTCATTTGTTTATAAATCAAATTGCAGTTTTGAAAAAAAAAATTGAAATTTACACTGATTGCTTGTTGAAAAATTATGAATCTTTCTCTTGGTCTTTTGATACTAAACCTCGTAACACTAGCAACCCTTCCTACACACTTCATGGCATGTTACCTAACATGATGTTGCCATCCTTTCTTGATATATTGTCACACCCAAAATTGATCTTTTCTTTCTCCTTTGTGGGTTTTATCTTCATTGGTTAATGTAGTTTACAAGGATTCCTGCCCATTTAAAGGTTATTTTTTTTTCAAAACACCATAAACTGCCTCAGTCAGAACAGAGGCACCTTACTCCATATGCAACAGCAATATAACATGGATCTAACTCAACAGCATCTTGCTGAAAACACAATAATATTGGAACATTGCCATAATCCCTCAAAACAACATAACAAAAGCCAAGTACATAAGAGAGTATAACCCCTCCACAAATCTAAGTATGGTGCAAGTTATGCCCTACAATTATTTTCAACCACTTCACAGATGACCTCATTCTCTAAGTAGCTCCACACAGTTCCTGTAGGTATACAGACCTGAGGCAAACCCCTATCCACTAGCCCACTAAGTTTGTCCCCCAACTAACCACACTATCATGCATGAACTTAAAGGGAATGTGGTCCCTAGATGAAAATATTATCAATATTACAACTCTTACTTATAACACTTTAAGATGTGATCCATTCCTTTTTTTTTGTTCTTTGTATATTATGTTGTAGCAATTTTAATTGATTTGACTGAAGATGGGCAGTGTTTCTGTGCCCTTAACATCTCATGTATTTCAAGAATAAAGTGACAGTGAATGTAAGACATTTGATTCACACTTTATCTGATGAAGCAAAGTAATTAGCATAGGAAAAAGATATAGTTGATATTAGATATGCAATGACATTAGAAACGGAGAGAACCAAGTTATACATCTGAGATCTTCCCCTCACTTTTTACGTGACCTGTTTTGACACTACCCTGCCTGGTGATTAAGTGACCCCATCCACTCTTCCTAAGCCTGTAGGCAGTTTGACATATTTCTTAGCTTTATTACATTTGATTTTGTTAGATGAGAATTTGACCCTTAGATCCATTCTCTTGCTGTCATGTATGATGTGCAGAAACCAGAACCAGGGCCCATAGACCTTTCCATGGTTTCACCCAACTGTTTCAGTTCCTGCGCCTGTTCTGCCCATTGACAGCATACTGTCCTCAGTATACCACATCATTCCAGATTGCTCTATCCCTGGCCCTCCTGACACCACCTGCATATTCTGGGTATGAACACTCAGGGCATCTTTCACTCCATCCTTCCTCCTCCTCCTATTTGGTTTCCCCCTTTCCTTGTTTCCTCCACTTTCAACCTGTATGTCCTCATAGTCATTCTCTACTCACTTATCCTTTAAGTATTTCCAAACCATTACAGTGCATAGTCTTTAAACCTATGTCTTATTGTGTCATTTCTTATTCAGTCAACCCTCCTCACACCATGTATTATCTACATGCATTTAGTTTCCAACATAGCCACCTTCTTCACATTTTTATCCAAGGCCCTTGCCTTGCATTCATATAACACTCCCAGTGACTCATTTCAGCTCCTGGTTCTGTTAGCTGCCTTATTTACTCCAGGTATCTGAAATGTTCCTGTCCCTCCGAGTTCTGTTCATTCAAACTTACACTAAAAATAACTTGTCTATCCATCTCTCTTATTTCACTTTCATTTTTATCCATGTGAATCTAGAGCTCATTTGCATATAATCTTTGAGACATTCCCGCAATTCCTTCTCCAGCTGCAGTAATTTCCCATCCTTAGCTCTTACCCTTACACATACTCTTGACTTTACCCCTAAGATATTGTCAAACCATTTTTCCCCCATCCCCTATAGCTTTGCTTCTCATACTGTGTAACTGGTACATCCAGGTTTCTCTCCCTAAACATGCTACCCATTTCTTAGTGCTTATTATCATAATTACATCCACATTCATACACCTCAGCCTGAAGCTTTGTGGAGGAGGAGCATCCTTTCTCGGCTCATTCAAACTTTTAGAAATTTGAAATGCTTGAAGGGAAGGTTGCCAGCTCCCCATTATCTTTAAGTTGCTCTTTATCACATGAAGGGAATATTTGGGAAGTTTCTTTTTCCGGTGTTCATGTATGTATAATTACCCCAGGACAGATTTGAAAAATTCTTGGTGTTGCCCAGCACCATTCTAAAGGTTTCAACAGTTTAAGGCTGCACTCCTTCCTATAGCAGTGTAATTTAGACTCCTTTAGAGTGAGAGTCTTTAATGAGACTGTATTCCTAATGTGAGAAACTGCAGAAGCTGGTGACTGAGTTTGGTAAAGTGTGTGGAAGAAAAAAGTTAAAGAGTAAATGTGAATAAGAGCAAGGTTATTAGGTACAGTAGGGTTGAGGGTCAAGTCAATTGGGAGGTGAGTTTGAATGGAGTAAAACTGGAGGAAGTGAAGTGTTTTAGATATCTGGGAGTGGATCTGGCAGCGGATGGAACCATGGAAGCGGAAGTGGATCATAGGGTGGGGGAGGGGGCGAAAATTCTGGGGGCCTTGAAGAATGTGTGGAAGTCGAGAACATTATCTCGGAAAGCAAAAATGGGTATGTTTGAAGGAATAGTGGTTCCAACAATGTTGTATGGTTGCGAGGCGTGGGCTATGGATAGAGTTGTGCGCAGGAGGATGGATGTGCTGGAAATGAGATGTTTGAGGACAATGTGTGGTGTGAGGTGGTTTGATCGAGTGAGTAACGTAAGGGTAAGAGAGATGTGTGGAAATAAAAAGAGCGTGGTTGAGAGAGCAGAAGAGGGTGTTTTGAAGTGGTTTGGGCACATGGAGAGAATGAGTGAGGAAAGATTGACCAAGAGGATATATGTGTCGGAGGTGGAGGGAACGAGGAGAAGAGGGAGACCAAATTGGAGGTGGAAAGATGGAGTGAAAAAGATTTTGTGTGATCGGGGCCTGAACATGCAGGGAAAGGAGGAGATAGAGTGAATTGAGGGATGAAAGGTGGGGTCAAGGATTTGGTGAATTGGGGGAATGGAGGTATTATATATATTATATATTTATATATATATGTATATGATCATTTTTATATATTTTATACCTCGCAAACGCGGGAGACAGCGACAAAGTATAATAAATATAATATATATAATATATATGTTTTATGATATTTTTTTATTTTTTTTTTTTTTTTTTTTTTCAACTTTCGCTCCGCAAAGAGAGGAAGCGTAGAACAGAGGATGGGCCTTGAGGATATTCCCTCACCTGGCCCTATCCTCTGTTCCTTCTTTTGGAAAATTATAATAAAAAAATATAAAAAAATATAAAAAAAAACGAGAGGGAGGATTTCATACCCCCGCTCCAATATAATATATAATATATATATATATATATATATATATATATATATATATATATATATATATATCTAACAAGAGCTGTGGGAGTATGTGATAGAATGTAAGAAAGTAAATTCTAGATTGATATGGGTAAAACTGTAAGTTGATGGAGAGAGATGGGTGATTATTGGTGCATATGCACCTGAGCATGAGAAGAAAGATCATGAAAGTCAAGTCTTTTGGGAGCAGCTGAATGAGTGTGTTAGCGGTTTTGGTGCACAAGACCAGGTTATAGTGATGGGTGATTTGAATGCAAAGGTGAAAATTTGGCAGTTGAGGGAATAATTGGTATACATGGGGTGTTCAGTGTTGTAAATGGAAATGGTGAAGAGCTTGTAGATTTTTGTGCTGAAAAAGGACTGGTGATTGGGAATACCTGGTTTAGAAAGCGAGATATACTTAAGTATACGTATGTAAGTAGGAGAGATGGCCAGAGAGTGTTATTGGATTATGTGTTAATTGACAGGCGCGCAAAAGAGAGGCTTTTGGATGTTAATGTGCTGAGAGGTGCAACTGGAGGGATGTCTGATCATTATCTTGTGGAGGCAAAGGTGAAGATTTGTATGGGTTTTCAGAAAAGAAGAGAGAATGTTGGGATGAAGAGAGTGGTGAGAGTAAGTGAGCTTGGGAAGGAGACTTGTGTGAGGAAGCACCAGGAGAGACTGAGTACAGAATGGAAAAAGGTGAGAACAAAGGAGGTAAGGGGAGTGGGGGAGGAATGGGATGTATTTAGGGAAGCAGTGATGGCTTGCGCAAAAGATGCTTGTGGCATGAGAAGCGTGGGAGGTGGGTTGATTAGACAGGGTAGTGAGTGGTGGGATGAAGAAGTAAGATTATTAGTGAAAGAGAAGAGAGAAGCATTTGGATGATTTTTGCAGGGAAAAAATGCAAATGAGTGGGAGAGGTATAAAAGAAAGAGGCAGTAGGTCAAGAGAAAGGTGCAAGAGGCAAAAAAGAGGGCAAATGAGAGTTGAGGTGAGAGAGTATCATTAAATTTTAGGGAGAATAAAAAGATGTTTTTGAAGGAGGTAAATAAAGTGCATAAGACAAGGGAGCAAATGGGAACTTCAGTGAAGGAGGCTAATGGGGAGGTGATAACAAGTAGTGGTGATGTGAGAAGGAGATGGAGTGAGTATTTTGAAGGTTTGTTTAATGTGTTTGATGATAGAGTGGCAGATATGGGGTGTTTTGGTTGAGATGGTGTGCAAAGTGAGAGGGTTAGGGAAAATGATTTGGTAAACAGAGAAGAGGTAGTAAAAGCTTTGCGGAAGATGAAAGCTGGCAAGGCAGCGGGTTTGGATGGTATTGCAGTGGAATTTATTAAAAAAGGGGGTGACTGTATTGTTGACTGGTTGGTAAGGTTATTTAATGTATGTATGATTCATGGTGAGGTGCCTGAGGATTGGCGGAAGGTTTGCATAGTGCCATTGTACAAAGGCAAAGTGGATAAGAGTGAGTGCTCAAATTACAGAGGTGTAAGTTTGTTGAGTATTCCTGGTAAATTATATGGGAGGGTATTGATTGAGAGGGTGAAGGCATGTACAGAACATCAGATTGGGGAAGAGCAGTGTGGTTTCAGAAGTGGTAGAAGATGTGTGGATCAGGTGTTTGCTTTGAAGAATGTATGTGAGAAATACTTAGAAAAACAAATGGATTTGTATGTAGCATTTATGGATCTGGAGAAGGCATATGATAGAGTTGATAGAGATGCTATGTGGAAGGTACTAAGAATATATGGTGTGGGAGGCAAGTTGTTAGAAGCAGTCAAAAGTTTTTATTGAGGATATAAGGCATGTGTACGTGTAGGAAGAGAGGAAAGTGATTGGTTCTCAGTGAATGTAGGTTTGCGGCATGGGTGTGTGATGTCTCCATGGTTGTTTAATTTGTTTATGGATGGGGTTGTTAGGGAGGTGAGTGCAAGAGTTTTGGAAAGAGGGGCAAGTATGCAGTCTGTTGGGGATGAGAGAGCTTGGGAAGTGAGTCAGTTGTTGTTCACTGATGATACAGCGCTGGTGGCTGATTCATGTGAGAAACTGCAGAAGCTGGTGACTAAGTTTGGTAAAGTGTGTGAAAGAAGAAAGTTAAGAGTAAATGTGAATAAGAGCAAGGTTATTAGGTACAGTAACGTTGAGAGTCAAGTCAATTGGGAGGTAAGTTTGAATGGAGAAAAACTGGAGGAAGTGAAATGTTTTAGACATCTGGGAGTGGATCTGGCAGCGGATGGAACCATGGAAGCGGAAGTGAATCATAGGGTGGGGGAGGGGGCGAAAATCCTGGGAGCCTTGAAAAATGTTTGGAAGTCGAGAACATTATCTCGGAAAGCAAAAATGAGTATGTTTGAAGGAGTAGTGGTTCCAACAATGTTGTATGGTTGCAAGGCATGGGCTATGGATAGAGTTGTGCACAGGAGGGTGGATGTGCTGGAAATGAGATGTTTGAGGACAATATGTGGTGTGAGGTGGTTTGATGGAGTAAGTAATGTAAGGGTAAGAGAGATGTGTGTAAATGAAAAGAGTGTGGTTGAGAGAGCAGAAGAGGGTGTTTTGAAATGGTTTGGGCACGTGGAGAGAATGAGTGAGGAAAGATTGACCAAGAGGATATATGTGTCAGAGGTGGAGGGAACGAGGAGAAGAGGGAGACCAAATTGTAGGTGGAAAGATGGAGTGAAAAAGATTTTGAGTGATTTGGGCCTGAACATGCAGGAGGGTGAAAGGCGGGCAAGGAATAGAGTGAATTGGATCGATGTGGTATACCAGGGTCGACGTGCTGTCAGTGGATTGAATCAGGGCATGTGAAGCGTTTCGGTAAACCATGGAAAGTTGTGTGGGGCCTGGATGTGGAAGGGAACTGTGGTTTCAGGCATTATTACATGACGGCTGGAGACTGAGTGCGAACGAATGGGGCCTTTGTTGTCTTTTCCTAGCGCTACCTCGCACACATGAGGGGGGAAGGGGATGTTATTCCATGTGTGGCGAGGTGGCGATGGGAATGATTAAAGGCAGACAGTATGAATTATGTACATGTGTATATATGTATATGTCTGTTTGTGTATATATATGTGTACATTGAGATGTATAGGTATGTATATTTGCGTGTGTGGACGTGTATGTATATACATGTGTATAGGGGTGGGTTGGGCCATTTCTTTCGTCTGTTTCCTTGCGCTACCTCACAAACGCGGGAGACAGTGACAAAGTAAAATAAATAAATAATATTATATATATATATATATATATATATATATATATATATATATATATATATATATATATAGTTTTTTTTTGTTATTATGAATATTTTTATTATTATTTTGCTTTGTCGCTGTCTCCCGCGTTTGCGAGGTAGCGCAAGGAAACAGACGAAAGAAAATGGCCTAACCCACTCCCATACACATGTATATACATACACGTCCCCACACACAAATGTACATACCCATACATCTCAGTGTACACATATATATATATATATATATATATATATATATATATATATATATACACACACAGACATATACATATATACACATATACACAATTCACAGTGTCTGCCTTTATTCATTCCCTTCTCTACCTTGCCACACATGGAATAACATCCCCCTCCCCCCTCATGTGTGCGAGGTAGCGCTAGGAAAAGACAACAAAGGCCCCATTCGTTCACACTCAGTCTCTAGCTGTCATGCAATAATGCCCGAAACCACAGTTTCCTTGCGCTACTTCGCTAACGCAGGAGACCGACAAAGTATGATAAATAAATAAAGATATAATTGTTATTATCATTATTATACTTGAGTGCTGTTCCCTATGTCAACGAGGTAGCGCCAGGAAACAGGCCAAGAATAGCAAATCCACTGATATATATATTTGTTTTCTCGCTGTCTCCTGTGTTAACAATGTAGCGCAAGGAAACAGATGAAAGAATGGCCCAACCCACCCACATACACATGTATATACATACACGTCCACACACGCAAATATACATACCTATGCATCTCAATGTATACATACATATACACCCACAGACATATACATATATACACATGTACATAATTCATACTGTCTGCCTTTATTCATTCCCATCGCCACCTCGCCACACATGGAACAACAACCCCCTCTCCCCTCATGTGTGCGAGGTAGCGCTAGGAAAAGACAACAAAGGCCCCATTCGTTCACACTCAGTTTCTATCTGTCATGTAATAATGCACCGAAACCACAGCTCCCTTTCCACATCCAGGCCCCGCAGAACTTTCCATGGTTTACCCCAGACGCTTCACATGCCCTGGTTCAATCCATTGACAGCACGTCGACCCTGGTATACCACATCGTTCCAATTCACTCTATTCCTTGCACGCTTTCACCCTCCTGCATGTTCAGACCCCGATCACTCAAAATCTTTTTCACTCCATCTTTCCACCTCCAATTTGGTCTCCCACTTCTCCTCGTTCCCTCCACCTCCGACACATATATCCTCTTGGTCAATCTTTCCTCACTCATTCACTCCATATGACCAAACCATTTGAAAACACCCTCTTCTGCTCTTTCAACCACACTCTTTTTATTACCACACATCTCTCTTACCCTATTATTACTTACTCGATCAAACCACCTCTCACCACATATTGTCCTCAAACATCTCATTTCCAGCACATCCACCCTCCTGCACACAACTCTATCCATAGCCCAAGCCTTGCAACCATACAACATTGTTGGAACCACTATTCCTTCAAACATACCCATTTTTGCTTTCTGAGATAATGTTCTCGACTTCCACACATTCTTCAATGCTCCCAGAATTTTCACCCCCCTCCCACACCCTATGATTCACTTCCGCTTCCATGGTTCCATCCACTGCCAAATCCACTCCCAGATATTTAAAACACTTCACTTCCTCCAGCTTTTCTCCATTCAAATTTACCTCCCAATTGACTTGACCCTCAACCCTATTGTACGTAATAACCTTGCTGTTATTCACATTTACTCTCAACTTTCTTCTTTCACACACTTTACCAAACTCAGTCACCAGCTTCTGCAGTTTCTCACATGAATCAGCCACCAGCGCTGTATCATCAGCGAATAACAATTGACTCACTTCCCAAGCTCTCTCATCCACAACAGACTGCATACTTGCCCCACTTTCCAAAACTCTTTCATTCACCTCCCTAACAACGCCATCAATAAACAAATTAAACAACCATTGAGACATCACACACCCCTGCCGCAAACCTACATTCACTGAGAACCAATCACTTTCCTCTCTTCCTACACGTGCACATGCCTTACATCCTCGATAAAAACTTTTGACTGCTTCTAACAACTTGCCTCCCACATCATATATTCTTAGTACCTTCCACAGATCATCTCTATCAACTCTATCATATGCCTTCTCCAGATCCATAAATGCTACATACAAATTCATTTGCTTTTCTAATTATTTCTCACATACATTCTTCAAAGCAAACACCTGATCCACACATCCTCTACCACTTCTGAAACCACACTGCTCTTCCCCAATCTGATGCTCTGTACATGCCTTCACCCTCTCAATCAATACCCTCCCATATGATTTACCAGGAATACTCAACAAACTTATACCTCTGTAATTTGAGAACTCACTCTTATCCCCTTTGCCTTTGTACAGTGGCACAATGCACGCATTCCGCCAATCCGCAGGCACCTCACCATGAGTCATACATACATTAAATAACCTTACCAACCAGTCAATAATACAGTCACCCCCTTTTTTAATTTATTCCACTGCAATACCATCCAAACCAGCTGCCTTGCCGGCTTTCATCTTCCGCAAAGCTTTTAGTACCTCTTCTCTGTTTACCAAATCATTTTCCCTAACCCTCTCACTTTGCACACCACCTCGACCAAAACACCCTATATCTGCCACTCTATATCATCAAACACATTCAACAAACCTTCAAAATACTCACTCCATCTCCTTCTCACATCGCCACTACTTGTTATCACCTCCCCATTAGCCCCCTTCACTGAAGTTCCCATTTGTTCCCTTGTCTTATGCACTTTATTTACCTCCCTCCAAAACATCTTTTTATTCTCCCTAAGATTTAATGATACTCTCTCACCCCAACTCTCATTTGCTCTCTTTTTCACCTCTTGCACCTTTCTCTTGACCTCCTGCCTCATTCTTTTATATATCTCCCACTCATTTGCATATTTTCCCTGCAAAAATCGTCCAAATGCCTCTCTCTTCTCTTTCATTAATAATCTTACTTCTTTATCCCACCACTCACTACCCTTTCTAATCTGCCCACCTCCCAGGCTTCTCATGCCACATGCATCTTTTGCGCAAGCCATCACTGCTTCCCTAAATACATCCCATTCCTCCCCCACTCCCCTTACCTCCTTTGTTCTCATTCTGTACTCAGTCTCTCCTGGTACTTCCTCACACAAGTCTCCTTCCCAAACTCACTTACTCTCACCACTCTCTTCACCCCAACATTCTTCTTTTCTGAAAACCCCTACAAACCTTCACCTTTGCCTCCACAAGATAATGATCACACATCCTTCCAGTTGCACCTCTCAGCACATTAACATCCAAAAGTCTCTTTCGTGTGCCTCTCTATTAACACGAAATCCAATAACGCTCTCTGGCCATTTCTCCTACTTACATACGTATACTTATGTATATCTCTCTTTTTAAACCAGTTATTCCCAATCACCAGTCCTTTTTCAGGACATAAATCTACAAGCACTTCATCATTTCCATTTACAACACTGAACGCCCCATGTATACCAATTATTCCCTCAACTGCCTCATTACTCACCTTTGCATTCAAATCACCTATCACTATAACCCGGTCTCGTGCATCAAAACCACTAACACACTCATTCAGCTACTCCCAAAACACTTGCCTCTCATGATCTTTCTTCTCATGCCCAGGTACATATGCACCAATAATCACCCATCTCTCTCCATCAACTTTCAGTTTTACCCATATCAATATAGAATTTACTTTCTAACACTCTATCACATACTCCCACCACTCCTCTTTCAGTAGTGCTACTCCTTCCCTTGCTCTTGTCCTCTCACTAACCCCTGACTTCACTCCCAAGACATTTCCAAACCACTCTGCCTCTTTACCCTTGAGCTTCGTTTCACTCATAGCCAAAACATCCAGGTTCCTTTCCTCAAACATACTACCTATCTCTCCTTTTTTTCTCATCTTGGTTACATCCACACACATTTAGACACCCCAATCTGAGCCTTCGAGGAGGATGAGTACTCCCTGCGTGACTCCTCCTTGTTTCCCCTTTTAGAAAGTTAAAATACAAGGAGGGGAGGGTTTGCAACCCCCCTGCTCCCATCCCCTTTATTTGCCTTCTACGATACATGAGGAATGCGTGGGAAGTATTCTTTCTCCCCTATCCCCAGGGATATATATGTATTTTTTTTTTTTGTCGCTGTCTCCCGCGTTTGCGAAGTAGCGCAAGGAAACAGACGAAAGAAATGGCCCAACCCACCCCCAAACACATGTATATACATACGTCCACACACGCAAATATACATACCTACACAGCTTTCCATGGTTTACCCCAGACGCCTCACATGCCTTGATTCAATCCACTGACAGCACGTCAACCCCGGTATACCACATCGCTCCAATTCACTCTATTCCTTGCCCTCCTTTCACCCTCCTGCATGTTCAGGCCCCGATCACACAAAATCTTTTTCACTCCATCTTTCCACCTCCAATTTGGTCTCCCTCTTCTCGTTCCCTCCACCTCCAACACATATATTCTCTTGGTCAATCTTTCCTCACTCATTCTCTCCATGTGCCCGAACCATTTCAAAACACCCTCTTCTGCTCTCTCAACCACGCTCTTTTTATTTCCACACATCTCTCTTACCCTTACGTTACTTACTCGATCAAACCACCTCACACCACATATTGTCCTCAAACATCTCATTTCCAGCACATCCATCCTCCTGCGCACAACTCTATCCATAGCCCACGTCTCGCAACCATACAACATTGTTGGAACCACTATTCCTTCAAACATACCCATTTTTGCTTTCCGAGATAATGTTCTCGACTTCCACACATTCTTCAAGGCTCCCAGAATTTTCGCCCCCTCCCCCACCCTATGATCCACTTCCGCTTCCATGGTTCCATCCGCTGCCAGATCCACTCCCAGATATCTAAAACACTTCACTTCCTCCAGTTTTTCTCCATTCAAACTCACCTCCCAATTGACTTGACCCTCAACCCTACTGTACCTAATAACCTTGCTCTTATTCACATTTACTCTTAACTTTCTTCTTTCACACACTTTACCAAACTCAGTCACCAGCTTCTGCAGTTTCTCACATGAATCAGCCACCAGCGCTGTATCATCAGCGAACAACAACTGACTCACTTCCCAAGCTCTCTCATCCCCAACAGACTTCATACTTGCCCCTCTTTCCAAAACTCTTGCATTCACCTCCCTAACAACCCCATCCATAAACAAATTAAACAACCATGGAGACATCACACACCCCTGCCGCAAACCTACATTCACTGAGAACCAATCACTTTCCTCTCTTCCTATACGTACACATGCCTTACATCCTCGATAAAAACTTTTCACTGCTTCTAACAACTTGCCTCCCACACCATATATTCTTAGTACCTTCCACAGAGCATCTCTATCAACTCTTATCATATGCCTTCTCCAGATCCATAAATGCTACTTACAAATCCATTTGCTTTTCTAAGTATTTCTCACATACATTCTTCAAAGCAAACACCTGATCCACACATCCTCTACCACTTCTGAAACCACACTGCTCTTCCCCAATCTGATGCTCTGTACATGCCTTCACCCTCTCAATCAATATCCTCCCATATAATTTACCAGGAATACTCAACAAACTTATACCTCTGTAATTTGAGCACTCACTCTTATCCCCTTTGCCTTTGTACAATGGCACTATGCACGCCTTCCACCAATCCTCAGGCACCTCACCATGAGTCATACATACATTAAATAACCGTACCAACCAGTCAACAATACAGTCACCCCCTTTTTTAATAAATTCCACTGCAATACCATCCAAATCTGCTGCCTTGCCGGCTTTCATCTTCCGCAAAGCTTTTACTACCTCTTCTCTGTTTACCAAATCATCTTCCCTAACCCTCTCACTTTGCACACCAAAGTGTAAATGTGTAAATGACAAAACACATACAAGTTGAAGTAACCCAAGAAGCACTAAACAGCCAAGCACCCAACAAGATAAACACCGATCAGGAACTACATATTCCAGACAAACACGAATCATGCTCTCCTGCTTATTCTTTAGACACTACAAACAGCTTTTCAACATGCCCCATGACCCTTCACACCCATAATGCAACTACGAAGACACCACTCTCTTTATACTCAGTTGCCCTGCACCTTCTGCACACAGATGCACACACATCACAATCCTTTATGACCTGTGCTCCTGACCAGTCAATGTGGCCAGCTTTCTGAGTGCTGCAAGATCCTTATAAGAAGCAAATCATGGCAGGAAGGTAAGGTGAGGTATAGGTGATACATGACTACTCCTGCTCGAAGTTACATTGTAAGTTTGTGAAAGGCAAAAATTTGAGAGTAATGTCAGTAGGAGCAATGGATATCTGTGCAGTGATATGATTTATTTGGAGTGTGTTTGAAAGGAGAGACTTCATGAAAGTAGAGTGTTTCAGATATCAGGGATTGGATTTTACAATGAAAGGGACAGTGGCAGCTGATTTGAGTTATAAGATGGGTGAGGGGACACACATTCTGGGAGTATTGAGGAATGTTTGGAAAAAGAGGTCACTTTCTAGGAGATCAGAGATTGGTATGCTTGAAGGTATAGAAGTGGTGATTATGTGGATGTTTGGAGTGGGCTGTAGATGGGAACATGTGGAAGAGGGCTATGTGTTGGAAATGAAATGTTTGAGGACAGTATTTGGTGTGAGGATGGTTGACTTGAGTAAGGAGTGATGGGATAAGATAGAGAGATGTAGTAATAAGAATAGTATGGTTAAGACAGCAAAAGTAATTTTGATGAAATGGTTTAGATATATAGAAAGAATGAGTGAGGAGAGGTTACCAAGGAGGATATATGTGTAGGAGTGAAGGGGAGAAGGAGAAGGTGGAGACCAAATCAGAGGTGGAAAAGGTCTTGAATGCTCAGGGCCTAAACGTTCAGGAGAGTTTAAGTCATGCACAGGATTGATAGAACAGTGTGGTATACAGGGAGCAATGTGCATTCAGCAGACTGAGACATGATATATAAAGTGACAGGGAAAAAACATGGAAAAGTTTATGGGATTGGTTGTGGGTTGAAGGCTGTGGTTTCAATACATTTCACATGACAGCCAGAGAATGGCTGTGCACCTATGAGGGTATTTCTTTATATCTTCATAATGCTATGTTGATATTGGAAATGGTGGATGTACATAAAAGAAAATACTTTATAGATTTTATTATTATTTTCAATATTGTTGAACAACCTCACAACATCTCAGTTAGTGGCTATTGCAGCTCAATGGCTGTGCTGCACTCTGTAGCAGGAGCAGTTTTGGTTTATGAACTCTTGTGAACTGACAGTAATACAGTCTTGCCAATGGTGACACTGCCATGGCTCTGTAGCCTCAGGTAGATTGAGTTCAACAAGACCTTTTTACTCACACACACACACACACACACACACACACACACACACACACACAAATTATTATAAACAAACCTGATTTATGCATTACGATGGTAGCCACATGGAAAGTGAAACAGATTTAATTTCTTTGATGAATCATTTTTTGATATTCATATTCATATTTTCACATACAGATGCAAACATAGGTTTTACAAACGTTGTATATGATAGATGCATGACCTCATCAGGTGGGGGCTTACTAGACTTTCCTGCCTGATCCTCACCTGATGAGTTGATGCATCCAGCATATTATACATGTTTGTAAAATCTACATTTATTCATTATCTCCATATTCCTGAAGATATGAAAGCACTCAAACCTTTGTGTTTTATTTTCCTTGTGGCCAGCAGCATATATAAACCACATTGTTTCAATTCGCACACACATGGGTATGTTTGAAGGAATAGTGGTTCCAACAATGTTGTATGGTTGCGAGGCGTGGACAGTGGATAGAGTTGTGCGCAGGAGGATGGATGTGCTGGAAATGAGATGTTTGAGGACAATGTGTGGTGTGAGGTGGTTTGATCGAGTAAGTAACGTAAGGGTAAGAGAGATGTGTGGAAATAAAAAGAGCATGGTTGAGAGAGCAGAAGAGGGTGTTTTGAAATGGTTTGGTCACATGGAGAGAATGAGTGAGGAAAGATTGACCAAGAGGATATATGTGTCGGAGGTGGAGGGAACGAGGAGAAGAGGGAGACCAAATTGGAGGTGGAAAGATGGAGTGAAAAAGATTTTGTGTGATCGGGGCCTGAACATGCAGGAGGGTGAAAGGAGGGCAAGGAATAGAGTGAATTGGAGCGATGTGGTATACCGGGGTTGACGTGCTATCAGTGGATTGAATCAAGGCATGTGAAGCGTCTGGGGTAAACCATGGAAAGCTGTGTAGGTATGTATATTTGCGTGTGTGTGGAAGTATGTATATACGTGTGTATGGGGTGGGTTGGGCCATTTCTTTCGTCTGTTTCCTTGCGCTACCTCGCAAACGCGGGAGACCGAAAAAATATATATATATATATTCTTTTCTTTCACACTATTCGCCATTTCCCGCGTTAGCGAGGTAGCGTTAAGAACAGAGGACTGGGCCTTTTTTGGAATATCCTCACCTGGCCCCCTCTGTTCCTTCTTTTGGAAAATTAAAAAAAAAAAACGAGAGGGGAGGATTTCCAGCCCCCCACTCCCTCCCCTTTTAGTCGCTTTCTACGACACGCAGGGAATACGTGGGAAGTATTCTTAATCCCCTATCCCCATATATATATATATATATATATATATATATATATATATATGTGTGGATCAGGTGTTTGCTTTGAAGAATGTATGTGAGAAATACTTAGAAAAGCAAATGGATTTGTATGTAGCATTTATGGATCTGGAGAAGGCATATGATAGAGTTGATAGAGATGCTCTGTGGAAGGTATTAAGAATATATAGTGTGGGAGGCAAGTTGTTAGAAGCAGTGAAAAGTTTTTATCGAGGATGTAAGGTATGTGTACGTGTAGGAAGAGAGGAAAGTGATTGGTTCTCGGTGAATGTAGGTTTGTGGCAGGGGTGTGTGATGTCTCCATGGTTGTTTAATTTGTTTATGGATGGGGTTGTTAGGGAGGTGAATGCAAGAGTTTTGGAAAGAGGGGCAAGTATGAAGTCTGTTGGGGATGAGAGAGCTTGGGAAGTGAGTCAGTTGTTGTTCGCTGATGATACAGCGCTGGTGGCTGATTCATGTGAGAAACTGCAGAAGCTGGTGACTGAGTTTGATAAAGTGTGTGAAAGAAGAAAGTTAAGAGTAAATGTGAATAAGAGCAAGGTTATTAGGTACAGTAGGGTTGAGGGTCAATTCAATTGGGAGGTGAGTTTGAATGGAGAAAAACTGGAGGAAGTGAAGTGTTTTAGATATCTGGGAGTGGATCTGGCAGCGGATGGAACCATGGAAGCGGAAGTGGATCATAGGGTGGGGGAGGGGGCGAAAATTCTGGGAGCCGTGAAGAATGTGTGGAAGTCGAGAACATTATCTCGGAAAGCAAAAATGGGTATGTTTGAAGGAATAGTGGTTCCAACAATGTTGTATGGTTGCGAGGCGTGGACTATGGATAGAGTTGTGCGCAGGAGGGTGGATGTGCTGGAAATGAGATGTTTGAGGACAATTTGTGGTGTGAGGTGGTTTGATCGAGTAAGTAACGTAAGGGTAAGAGAGATGTGTGGAAATAAAAGAGCGTGGTTGAGAGAGCAGAAGAGGGTGTCTTGAAATGGTTTGGTCACATGGAGAGAATGAGTGAGGAAAGATTGACCAAGAGGATATATGTGTCGGAGGTGGAGGGAACGAGGAGAAGAGGGAGACCAAATTGGAGGTGGAAAGATGGAGTGAAAAAGATTTTTGTGTGATTGGGGCCTGAACATGCAGGAGGGTGAAAGGAGGGCAAAGAATAGAGTGAATTGGAGCGATGTGGTATACCGGGGTTGACGTGCTGTCAGTGGATTGAATCAAGGCATGTGTATGGGGGTGGGTTGGGCCATTTCTTTCGTCTGTTTCCTTGCGCTACCTCGCAAACGCGGGAGACAGCGACAAAGCAAAAAATATATATATATATATATATATATTTAGCTTTGTCACTGTGTCCCGCGTTTGCGAGGTAGCGCAAGGAAACATACGAAAGAAATGGCCCAACCCACCCCCCTACACATCTATATACATACACGTCCACACACGCAAATATACATACCCATGCATCTCAATGTACAAATATATATACTCACACAGACACATACATATATACACATGCACACAATTCACACTGTCTGCCTTTAATCATTCCCATCGCCACCTCGCCACACATGGAATAACAACCCCCTCCCACCTCATGTGTGCGAGGTAGCGCTAGGAAAGACAACAAAGGCCCCATTCGTTCACACTCAGTCTCTAGCTGTCATGCAATAATGCCCGAAACCACAGCTCCCTTTCCACATCCAGGCCCCACAGAGCTTTCCATGGTTTACCCCAGACGCTTTACATGCCCTGATTCAATCCATTGACAGCACGTCGACCCCGGTATACCACATCGATCCAATTCACTCTATTCCTTGCCGGCCTTTCACCCTTCTGCATGTTCAGGCCCTGATCTCTCAAAATCTTTTTCACTCCATCTTTCCACCTACAATTTGGTCTCCCACTTCTCCTCGTTCCCTCCACCTCCGACACATATATCCTCTTGGTCAATCTTTCCTCACTCATTCTTTCCATATGACCAAACCATTTGAAAACACCTTCTGCTGCTCTCTCAACCATGCTCTTTTTATTTCCACACATCTCTCTTACCCTTACATTACTTACTCGATCAAACCACCTCACACCACATATTGTCCTCAAACATCTCATTTCCAGCACATCCATCCTCCTGCGCACAACTCTATCCATAGCCCACGCCTCGCAACCATACAACATTGTTGGAACCACTTTTCCATCAAACATAGCCATTTTTGCTTTCCAAGATAATGTTCTCGACTTCCACACATTCTTCAAGGCTCCCAGGATTTTCGCCCCCTCCCGTACCTTATGATTCACTTCCGCTTCCATGGTTCCATCCGCTGCCAAATCCACTCCAAGATATCTAAAACACTTTACTTCCTCCAGTTTTTCTCCATTCAAACTTACCTCCCAATTGACTTGACCCTCAACCCTACTGTACCTAATAACCTTGCTCTTATTCACATTTACTCTTAACTTTCTTCTTTCACACACTTTACCAAACTCAGTCACCAGCTTCTGCAGTTTCTCACATGAATCAGCCACCAGCACTGTATCATCAGCGAACAACAACTGACTCACTTCCCAAGCTCTCTCATCCACAACAGACTGCATACTTGCCCCTCTTTCCAAAACTCTTGCATTCACCTCCCTAACAACCCTATCCCTAAACAAATTAAACAACCATGGAGACATCACGCACCCCTGCTGCAAACCTACATTCACTGAGAACCAATCACTTTCCTCTCTTCCTACATGTACACATGCCTTACATCCTCGATAAAAACTTTTCACTGCTTCTAACAACTTGCCTCCCACACCATATATTCTTAGTACCTTCCATATATATATATATATATATATATATATATATATATATTATCCATGGGGATAGGGAAGAAAGAATACTTCCCATGTATTCCCTGCGTGTCGTAGAAGGCAACTAAAAGGAGAGGGAGCAGGGGGCTGGAAATCATCCCCTCTCGTTATTTATTTAATTTTTCAAAAGAAGGAACAGAGAAAGGGGGCCAGGTGAGGATATTCCCTCAAAGGCCCATTCCTTTGTTCTTTACATTACCTCGCTAATGCAGGAAATGGCAAATAGTTTGAAAGAAAGAAAAGAAAAAATATATATATGTATATATGTGTGTGTGTGTATGTGGGTGGGTTGGGCCATTGTTTCGTCTGTTTCCTTGTGCTACCTCGCTAACGGGGGAGATGGCGATTAAGTATGATATATATATATATATGTATGTATATGATTTGTGTGTGGAGGTATAACAAAGGTGCAATAATATGGAAATTTTCTTTTGTTCACAAGTAAGCATGGGTTTTCAATAACGGTAATTCATATCTTTGTAGTTGATTTTACATCCATCTGCTGCTCAAACGTCACTTGTTCTGTAGATTCTGGTAATAAAAGATATATTGATACTGTATTAAATCATTATCCTTCTCTGTCATAGTTTTTTTTACAAACGGTAAACACAAGATGAATAAGTTTGTCCTTATAGGTAAAGATTAAGGGTTAGTGCATATTTAAGATTGTTGTCTTATGCTTTGTTATATGTTTTGAAAAAAGGGACTGATTTATACCAGCTGCAACCACAATATGTGAAGAAGTGGGAAGTTTTCCTTTTATGTTTAGGGTTGAACCATTAAATAGCTGCGAGAAGAGTATGTATAAAAGAGTGAGAAGTTTTCCCTATATTTATAGACTTGAACCAATTAATTTGTAAACTTGAATAAAAGAAATGTTCTGATTGCAAGTTCTTCTCAATTTGAAAAGCCTCCTCAGATTTTTTTTCTTATTTTAAAGGAAAATTTTTTCAACACTTAAAGACATTTAAATGTTCTGAATATAAAGAACATGTTTTATTTAGTTATATTGAGCAGTGAGGAAAGTTAATACCAACTGAATTCTGTAAGATGGCTTAGTACTTTGGATCTGCAAGTACTCTGGACTAAGCCAGCATGTTTCTCCCTTCCAGGGGCATGTGGGGTGGCCAGGGTTGGCAGGGCACCACTCTGTAGAGGCCCAGAATATCAGCCTGGGGGGGCAAACTGCCCTCGTGTGCAACCCCCTGCAGCATTCCTCAGTTCTCACCCCTCAGCCGGCCACCCATTCCTCTGAAGTATACATGCGACCATTCTCGTGCTCTTTTTGTGAGAGTCGGTTCAAGACCAAGCAGCACCTAACGCAACACCAGCGGCTCCACACTGGTGAAAAACCCTATGCCTGCTCTCATTGTCGAGCTCGTTTCACACAGATGACCCCATTGAAGCGACACATGGCCAAATTACACCCAGATTTGACACTGAATTCTCAGCATTCACCTTCATCTTATGCTGCCCCATAAGATGTAGTACTTAATTTGCACTCTTGAAAAAGTTTTTGCTGTGATTAGCAAAGGAAGTGGAACCAATTTTGTCAGAGAGTGCGGTATTTCTTGAGATTTTTTCTTTAGATAATCTTTAATATTTGTACAAAGTGTATTCCTTTTTTATGCATACACTCTGGAGATGTATAAACTTCAAAGTAACTTTATTCCCTTTCCCCATATACTAAGGTATAACTGGATCATAAAAGGAATTTTTCGGGTTTGGGCCATGAATCTGCATAATTGATAGCAGGTGCAGTGAATTACTAGATACAGTGGTAGAGCATTAAGCCTATCTTGTTATGCTTTTGCCTTCTAAAGTAGGTCTCCTCTTGTTGCAGGGCGTCATGGTGCAGGCTAAGGACATTTTGGGCTTATCACCTTTTCAAGATAATATGGGACGAGTTCCTGATGACAGCTTATCTCATAGAATGAGAGTATTAACAAGTAACATAGCAGAGGGTGGTGGGTGGGCAGTAGACAGGGAATGTGCTAGTAAGGTTAGCTATGGACCGAGTTGGGGAGATACAAGAATAAATGCAGAGCATGTAGGCACCGAGGAGAGACCCTTTCCATGTCCATATTGTTCATTGAGCTTCAAGCGTAGATACACACTACAAGAGCATGTACGAATCCACATGGGCTCTCGCCCATATGCTTGTCGTTCATGTGGTAAAACCTTTACACAGAGAAGTTCACTGCTCAAGCATGTTCGAGTGCGAGTGTGCCAAAAGCATATTCTACAAAAATGATTGTGATTGGTCTAGACTAAGGAAAAAGAGGAAATTCTTATTAGGGCATTAGGAAATTTTAAAGTGTAAGGTATTTTTTGATATTGTATTTCAGGACACTGCGATATTAGAGTAATTGATAAAAGGGAAGTGCATAGGGCCTCTATTCAGTATTTTGCAGCCAATAAAGAATTAAAAGAATTCGTAAGTAAATTTTTTAATAAGCATTACAGAGGTTATCGTGAAGTGTAAGTTATACATAATACCTTTAAAGAAAAACGTAGATTATTTTGATAAGACATTATCTTTCAAAGGATTGTTTTACTCAGTGCTGCTGCTACACCACATATGCATTTTTGCCAGTTTACAGATGGTCAGTTCCTAGTTTATCATTGGGCAGGATATAATCCCTTGATGTGACTGAAATGCCAAAAATTCGTATGTCAAGATTGCCAAAGTATCTCTTTGTAACATGAAACCATGCTGTATACATATATGAGAAATTTTTGTAAATTCCTGAATACTTGATGGTATTATGAGAAGCCTTTGTAAAATGTCTTGAAATAAAGACCACAAATATATTTAATGCATTTTTATTCCTTCTATCAATTAAACAATATAGCTGAATGATTTGGCATACAAATGATTGCTTCTTAAAACTATGGACATATCTAGACTGTTTTGTTAAATTTGCATGAACACACATATCTAGTTATGAAATCTCAAGACCCCTTGCATGGGGCTCCTACAGATTTAATGCTGTGCTCTATGCATGAGCAGGGTAAAGTGCGCTCCTTAGAAACATTAATGCTGATGATGAAGCTGTATTCCCTTCTGTTTTCTGATGGTGTTACAGTGACTCCTCCCTTGCAGTCTTGTGATTTAAAGGTTGATCCTATGATATTATCATATCAACTTAGGATGGATTTTACATAGTTCCTTCAGCTTTGATATTGCAATCTGCACTTAAGAAGTGAAATAATGGTTTGGTGTAAGAAGGCCCTCAATAAGATTGTACTCCTTTCTTTTGACAATTATGTAGCTTCCACTGAAAGAGACATTTTGTTTACAGTGTAAGAACTTCCAGGCAAAATCTGATAACACCAGGGATATATCTTTCATACTATTCGCCATTTCCCACATTAGGTAGCGTTAAGAACAGAGGAATACTCAACAAATTTATACTTCTGTAATTTGAGCACTCACCTTGATCCCCTTTGCCTTTGTACAATGGCACTATGCATGCATTCTGCCAAACCTCAGGCACCTCACCATGAGTCATACATACATTAAATATCCTTACCAACCAATCAACAACACAGTCACCCCCTTTTTAAATAAATTCCTGTGCAATACCATTCAATCCTGCTGCCTTGCTGGCTTTCATCTTCTGCAAAGCTTTTACTACCTCTTCTCTGTTTACCCAATCATTCTCCCTAACCCTCTCACTTTGCACACCTCCTAGACCAAAACACCCTATATCTCCCACTCTATCATCTAACACATTCATCAAACCTTCAAAATACTCACTCCATCTCCTCACATCACCACTACCTGTTATTACCTCCCGATCAGCCCCCTTCACTGATGTTCATATTTGCTCTCTTGTCTTACGTACTTTATTTGCCTCCTTCCAAAACTTCTTTTTATTCTCCCTAAAATTTAATGATACTCTCTCACTCCAACTCTCATTTGCCCTCTTTTTCACCTTTTGCACCTTTCTCTTGACCTCCTGCCTCTTTCTTTTATACATCTCCCAGTCATTTGCATTATTTCCCTGCAAAAATCCTCCAAATGCCTCTCTCTCCTCTTTCACTAATGATCTTACTTCTTCATCCCACCACTCACTACCCTTTCTAATCTGCCCACCTCCCACGCTTCTCATTCCACAAGCATCTTTTGCGCAAGCCATCACTGCTTCCCCTAAATAAATCCCATTCCTCCCCCACTCCCCTTACACCCTTTGTTCTCACCTTTTTCCATTCTGCACTCAGTCTTTCCTGGTACTTCCTCACACAAGTCTCCTTCCCAAGCTCACTTACTCTCACCACTCTCTTCACCCCAACATTTTCTTTTCTTTTCTGAAAACCTCTACAAATCTTCACCTTCTCCTCCACAAGATAATGATCAGACATCCCTCTAGATGATGATCAGACATCCCTCCAGTTGCACCTCTCAGCACATTAACATCCAAAAGTCTCTCTTTCTCGCGCCTATTAATCAACACATAATCCAATAATGCTCACTGGCCATCTCTCCTACTTACATATGTATGCTTATGTATATCTCTTTTTAAACCAGGTATTCCCAATCACTATTCCTTTTTCAGCTCACAAATCTACAAGCTCTTCACCATTTCCATTTTAGAGTTGATAGAGATGCTCTATGGAAGGTATTAAGAATATATGGTGTGGGAGGAAATTTGCTAGAAGCAGTGAGAAGTTTTTATCGAGGATGTGAGGCATGTGTACGAGTAGGAAGAGAGGAAAGTTATTGGTCCTCAGCGAATGTTTGTTTATGGCTGGGTTGCTTGATGTCTCCATGGTTGTTTAATTTGTTTATGGATGGGGTTGTTAGGGAGGTGAATGCAAGAGTTTTGGAGAAAGTTGCAAGTATGTAGTCTGTTCTGGATGAGAGGGCTTGGGAAGTGAGTCAGTTGTTTGCTGATGATACAGCGCTGATGGCTGATTCATGTGAGACACTGCAGAAGCTGGTGACTGAGTTTGGTAAAGTGTGTGAAAGAAGAAAGCTGAGATAAATGTGAATAAGAAGAAGGTTATTAGGTACAGTTGGGTTGAGGGACAAGTCAATTGGGAGGGAAGTTTGATTGGAGAAAAACTGGAGGAAGTGAAGTGTTTTAGATACCTAGGAGGGGATTTGGTAGCTGATGGAACCATGGAAGCGGAAGTGAGTCACTGGGTGGGGGAGGGGGCGAAAGTTCTGGGAGCATTGAAAAATGTTTGGAAGGCGAGAACATTTATATCGGAAAGCAAAAATGGCTATGTTTGAAGGAATAGTGGTTCCAACAATGTTATATGGTTGCGAGGCGTGGGCTATAGGTAGAGTTGTGCAGAGGAGGGTGGATGTGTTGGAAATGAGATATTTGAGTACAGTATGTGGTGTGAGGTGGTTTGATCGAGTAAGTAATGAAAGGGTAAGAGAGATGTTTGGTAATAAAAAGAGTATTGTTGAGAGAGCAGAAGAGGGTGTATTGAAATGGTGTGGTGACATGGAGGGAATGAGTGAGGAAAGATTGACCAAGAGGATATATGTGTTAGAGGTGGAGGGATTGAGGAGAAGTGGGAGACCAAATTGGAGGTGGAAAGATGGAGTGAAAAAGATTTTGAGCGATCAGGGCCTGAACATGCAGAAAGGTGAAAGGCGTGCAAGGAATAGAGTGAATTGAAACGATGTGGTATACTGGGGTCGACATGCTGTCAATGGATTGAACCAGGGCATATGAAGCATCTTGGGTAAACCATGGAAAGTTTTGTGGGGTCTGGATGTGGAAAGGGAGCTGTGGTTTCGGTGCATTATACATGACAGCTAGAGATTATGAATGAATGTGGCCTTTGTTGTCTTTTCCTAGCTCTACCTCGTGTGCACGCGAGGGTAGGGGGTTGTCATATCATGTGTGGCGGGGTAGCAATGGGAATGAATAAGGGCAGCAAGTATGAATTATGTACATGTGTATATATGTATATGTATATATATATGTATATATATACATATGTATATGTGCGTGTTTGGACGTGTATGTATATACATGTTTATGTGGGTGGGTTGGGCCTTTCTTTCGTCTGTTTCCTTGTGCTACCTCGCTAATGCGGGAGACAAGTAGTATGAAGATGTGTATACATGAGTGGATGGGCCATTCTTCATCTGTTTCCTGGCGCTACCTCATTGATGTGGGAAACCGCCATGTACAGAGCATCAGATTGGGGAAGAGCACTGTGGTTTCAGAAGAGGTAGAGAATGTGTGGATCAGGTATTTTCTTTGAAAAATGTGTTTGAGAAATACTTGGAAAAACGGATTGATTTGTATGTAGCACTTATGGATCTGGAGGAAGCATATGATAGGGTTGATAGAGATGCTTTGTGAAAGGTCTTAAGAGTATATGGTTTGGGAGGTAAGTTGCTAGAAGCAGTGAAAAGTTCTTATCGAGGATGTAAGTCATGTGTATGAGTAGGAAGAGAGGATAATGATTGGTTCCCAGTGAAAGTCGGTTTGCAGCAGGAGTGTATGATGTCCCCAAGGTTGTTTGATTTATTTATGGATGGCGTAATTATGGAGGTATGTGCAAGTGTTTTGGAGAGAGGGGCTAATGTGCAGTCTGTTGTGGATGAGAGGGCTTGGGAAGTGAGTCATTTGTTTGCTGATGATACAGCTCTGTTGGCTGATTTGAGTGAGAAACTTCAGAAGTTGGTGACTGAATTTGGGAAAGTGTGTGAAAGGAGAAAGTTGAGAGTAAATGTGAATAAGAGCATGGTTATTAGGTTCAGTAGGGTTGAGGGACAAGTTGATTGGAATGTAAGTTTGAATGGAGAAAAACTAGAGGAAGTGAGATGTTTTTGATATCTGGGATTGGACTTAGCAGCGAATGGAACCATGGAAGCGTAAGTGAATAACAGGGAGGGAGAGGGGGCAAAGGCTCTAGGAGCAATGATGAATGTGTGGAAGGCAAGAACTTTATCTTAGAGAGCAGAAATGGATATGTTTGAAGGAATAGTGGTTCCAACAGTGTTATATGGTTATGAGGCATGGGCTATAGATAGGGTTGTGCGGAGAAGGGTGGATGTGTTGGGAATGAAATGTTTGAGGACAATATGTGGTATGAGGTGGTTTGATTGAGTAAGTAATGAAAGGGTAAGAAAGGTATGTGGTAATAAAAAGAGTGTGGTTGAGACAGCAGAAGAGGATATGTTTTAATGGTTTGACCACATGGAGAGAATGAGTGAGGAAAGATTGACAAAGAGGATATATGTGTCACAGGTGGAGGGAAGGAGAAGCGGGAGACCAAATTGGAGGTGGAAGGATAGAGTGAAAATGATTTTGAGTGATTGTGGCCTGAACATACAGGAGGGTGAAAGATGAGTAAGGAATAGAGTGAATTGGAATGATGTGGTATACCGGTCGATGTGCTGTCATTGGATTGAACCACGGCATGTGAAGCATCTCGGTTAACCCATGGAAAGGTGTGTGGAGCCTGGATATGGAAAGGGAGCAGTGGTTTTGATGCATTACACATGACAGGTAGAGACTGTGAACGAATGTGGCCTTTTTTTTGTCTGTTCCTGGCGCTGCTTTGCGGAAGAGGGGGGATGCTATTTCATGTGTGGCAGGGTGGCAACGAGAATGGATGAAGGCAGCAAGTATGGATATGTACATGTGTATTTATATATACGCTAAATTGTATATGTGCGTGTGTGGGCATTTAGGTATATACATGTATGTATATGTGGGCAGGTTTGGCCATTCTTTATCTGTTTCCTTGTGCTACCTCGCTAATGTGGGAGATGGCGGTTAAGTATAAGTGTGTGTGTGTGTGTGTAAAGTGTTTTAGATATCTGGGAGTGGATCTGGCAGCGGATGGAACCATGGAAGAGGAAGTGAATCATAGGGTGGGGGAGGGGGCAAAAATCCTGGGAGCATTGAAGAATGTGTGGAAATCGAAAACATTATCTCGGAAAGCAAAAATGGGTATGTTTGAAGGAATAGTGGTTCCAACAATGTTGTATGGTTGCGAGGCGTGGGCTATGGATAGTGTTGTGCGCAGGAGGGTGGATGTGCTGGAAATGAGATGTTTGAGGACAATGTGTGGTGTGAGGTGGTTTGATCGAGTAAGTAACGTAAGGGTAAGAGAGATGTGTGGAAATAAAAAGAGCGTGGTTGAGAGAGCAGAAATGGTTTGGGTACATGGAGAGAATGAGTGAGGAAAGATTGACCAAGAGGATATATGTGTTGGAGGTGGAGGGAACGAGAAGTGGGAGACCAAATTGGAGGTGGAAAGATGGAGTGAAAAAGATTTTGTGTGATCGGGGCCTGAACATGCAGGAGGGTGAAAGGAGGGCAAGGAATAGAGTGAATTGGATCGATGTGGTATACCGGTGTTGACGTGCTGTCAGTGGATTGAACCAGGGCATGTGAAGCGTCTGGGGTAAACCATGGAAAGCTGTGTAGGTATGTATATTTGCATGTGTGGACGTATGCATATACATGTGTATGGGGGTGGGTTGGGCCATTTCTTTCGTCTGTTTCCTTGCGCTACCTCGCAAACGCGGGAGACCGACAAAGCAAAAAAAAAAGAATATATATATATATATATATATATATATATATATATATATATATATATATATATATATATATATGTATATATTTATGTATATATGTATATTCCTTTGAGTCCACTGGGAAAATGAAACACGATAAGTTCCCAAGTGCACTTTTGTGTAATAATCACATCATCTGGGGAGACACAAGAGAGAAATATAAGTCAGTTGATGTACATCGAAGAGACGAAGCTAGGACACCATTTGGTAAACATGCAATTGTCCAAGACATACAATCACGTTAACCAAATGGGGTCCTAGCTTCGTCTCTTTGATGTATATCAACTGACTTATATTTCTCACTTGTGTCTCCCCTGATGATGTCATTATTACACGAAAGTGCACTTGGGAACTTATCATGTTTCATTTTCCCCATGGACTTATAGGAATATCTTGATCACGCACAAAATTGTGAGACTTTTCAATATATATATATATATATATATATATATATATATATATATTATGAATTATGTACAGTGTATATATGTACATGTGTTTATATGTATATGTCTGTGTGTATATGTATGTGTACATTGAGATGTATAGGTATGTATATTTGCGTGTGTGGACGTGTATGTATATGCATGTGTATGGGGGTGGGATGGGCCATTTCTTTCGTCTGTTTCCTTGCGCTACCTCGCAAACGTGGGAGACAGCGACAAAGCAAAATAGAAAAAAATGTATATATATATATATATATATATATATATATATATATATATATATATATATATAGATATATATATATATATGCATATATATCATACAATTGTTAAATGATTTTACAATCCCAAGACCTCTTTTATGGGGCTCCTGCTATTTCAAGGCTGAATTCCATTTACAGGCAGAAAAATCATGGACTTCCTTAGTAGTAAGTTCCTTGATGAGGTACTTCTTTTCATCCGGTGATGATGAAATAGCTGTATGATTTTATGTGTAATCATTGTTCTTGCAAGTTTTATCATGTGAGAAGGCTTTTTAGATGAAGTTTTATCATTGCCAATTGCTAGACTGGGGAACAGTATCATTGAGGATTTTGTCTCCTTAAAGGATTACAGGTTACCCTCATTTCACATGGAGCGCAGCCTTGAAACTGCAGAGCCGCATGAATATGATGCTGGTGTTACATGTTTAACTACAGCACACACATAATCTGAAAACATGAAATTGCAGTTAGAGACAAACAGTTTTAACCAGAGTCAATTCCTTCAGTATGCATTTACAAATTGAATGTCATGTTAAACTTCAACATGATTTCAAGTAAGTGATTACAGAAATATTATGTGTGTGTGTGTGTGTGTATTGCCATAAATAGGTATTTAGGTTTCAACTTTTAACCATCTGCTATGAGATCACTGATTGTTGATGACTACAGTCATATTTTTTCACTTTGATTCATTTTTACAAGCTGTATAGTTATGATTTATTTTTGTTGAAGCAAAAGTCTGAGATTAGGGTTCACTGTTGCAGGCTCTCAGGAAGTCCGACAATGCTAGTGCTTCAGCTCAAGGAAGAAGGCATCCACATATTCAAAGAGAATAGTTGACACAACGTGCCCAATGTTTGTGTGATGTTTGTGGCTGTCTCTTTGAACCTACTTTGATAACTAGTCAGCATTCTTTATGGGCTAGATATATTTGTCACAGGTGGTGTGATACAAATCTTAGCTCTGTTCCGTATTATTGAAACCTAGTAGTAGAACTTCCCAGTAAACACTGACACAACAGGAACTCAGGCTTTGGTGGATTTGATATTGGGATGTTTGGTTAGCGATGATATGTCTTGGTGCGATGCATGGCTTAGGTAGCCATCTTAGCTGCTGCCACCTGAGACTAAAGTACAGGTGTCGGTCTCTTCCAGAGTGTTGGAGACTCTCTTCTCGGCACGAGGCGTAACTTGAAGCGAGACCCGGATCTGACTTCTCCAACTATCCTGGGGCTTGAGTCCCACTTGACCTCAAACTTACTGAGAGTGGATACAACAACAGTTACTACAGGAGGCTTATACCATGCTCTGGTGGATACTGCAGGCTCATGCATCACAGGAAGTCGCCCTGATATGAAGTCTCACATGTCTTTGAACCCTTTAGGAACATGTGCTCGAAGTGATTTTAAGTCATCGTCTCTGAATCCTCTTGTAGCAGCTGCAACTGTAGCTGGATTGGATGATAATGTTGAGCGTCCATATCCTTGCCATTTTTGTGATGCCCGTTTTAAAAAAAAGCAGCACCTTCAGAACCATGAGCGAATACACACAGGGGAGAAATATGTTTGTACTCTTTGTGGCCAAGCATTTAGCCGAATGCATATATTGAAGCATCATCTCGAGAAAAAACATGCGGATCCACCAAACCCAGTTTATCACTTAGATCCATGATTTGTGTTTTGTATCGAGTGTATATATATATATATATATATATATATATATATATATATATATATATATATATAAATGTATGTATGTATATATATTTTACATATTTATGTTGTTAGTGTTATGTTTAACTCCAGGACCGTTTTGATTGGGGTCTTGCAGCTTTAAGATCACTACAGTCAGGAAATGATGGACTGTTTTGTAGTTAGAAGTTCTTTGACAGTAATAAACTGTTTGTGGACTATTTTGAAGTTCGAAGTTCCATGACAGTGATAAACTGAAGTGAAATAGCCTCACCTAAGGTGACTTTTTATTTCCAGTGTAACACAAGCAAGTGGAGTCCAGTAACACAAATATATTTACATATATGCTTACTGTCTGCCCAAGGAGCCCTATGAGGCTCCTGTACCACTCATAAGATAAAATCTAGTAATGTTGTGTGTCTTTAGAGAGTTTAGAGCATTTCAGACATAAGTTGTCTGTATCTTCATTATGCATGTTATATCATTCACATGAAGGGTTTAAGGATATAGTGAGACCTTGTTTGCAGTGGTGCTCTATAGGTGATGTCCAGAATGTAGATGAAAAAGTGTGACTTTTGTTTGTCTGGGGAATGTGGCTTCTAATAGATTTATATCTGGCAGTTTGGAATTTAGGACTGAGTCAGAAGGGCAATTGTTTAGTATTGTGGTTATTTCAGTGTGTTATGTATACCAGTATTTTATTTGTGAGTAGAGTTCATTGAAGTCTCAGGCTGGGTTAAGCTTTTATTTCTATATAGGGTTGGTGGTTAGTTATTGAGAAGTTTGGATGGGAGGGTTCTAGAACAGTTGCATAGAGCTGAGTGCCATGCATGTTGAGGTAGGTCAGTATTGGGAGAATTTTTTGTTTTACACACACACACACACACATATATATTTATTTCTTTTACTTTATCACTTGTTTTCTGCATCAGCGAGGCAGTGCCAGGAAACAGACAAAGAATGGCCCATCCACTCTTATACACATATATGTATACTTAAAATGCCTGTACATGCACATATTCATACTTGCTTGCCTTCATCCATTCCTGTTGCTACCCCAACCCACAGAAAGCAGCATTGTTACCCCCTGCATATATATATATATATATATATATATGCAAGGGGAGTGGGGGAGGAATGGGATGTATTTAGGGAATCAGTGATGGATTGCGCAAAAGATGCTTGTGGCATGAGAAGAGTGGGAGGTGGGTTGATTAGAAAGGGTAGTGAGTGGTGGGATGAAGAAGTAAGAGTATTAGTGAAAGAGAAGAGAGAGGCATTTGGACGATTTTTGCAGGGAAAAAATGCAATTGAGTGGGAGATGTATAAAAGAAAGAGACAGGAGGTCAAGAGAAAGGTGCAAGAGGTGAAAAAAAGGGCAAATGAGAGTTGGGGTGAGAGAGTATCATTAAATTTTAGGGAGAATAAAAAGATGTTCTGGAAGGAGGTAAATAAAGTGCGTAAGACAAGGGAGCAAATGGGAACTTCAGTGAAGGGCGCAAATGGGGAGGTGATAACAAGTAGTGGTGATGTGAGAAGATGGAGTGAGTATTTTGAAGGTTTGTTGAATGTGTTTGATGATAGAGTGGCAGATATAGGGTGTTTTGGTCGAGGTGGTGTGCAAAGTGAGAGGGTTAGGGAAAATGATTTGGTAAACAGAGAAGAGGTAGTGAAAGCTTTGCGGAAGATGAAAGCCGGCAAGGCAGCAGGTTTGGATGGTATTGCAGTGGAATTTATTAAAAAAGGGGGTGACTGTATTGTTGACTGGTTGGTAAGGTTATTTAATGTATGTATGACTCATGGTGAGGTGCCTGAGGATTGGCGGAATGCATGCATAGTGCCATTGTACAAAGGCAAAGGGGATAAGAGTGAGTGCTCAAATTACAGAGGTATAAGTTTGTTGAGTATTCCTGGTAAATTATATGGGAGGGTATTGATTGAGAGGGTGAAGGCATGTACAGAGCATCAGATTGGGGAAGAGCAGTGTGGTTTCAGAAGTGGTAGAGGATGTGTGGATCAGGTGTTTGCTTTGAAGAATGTATGTGAGAAATACTTAGAAAAGCAAATGGATTTGTATGTAGCATTTATGGATCTGGAGAAGGCATATGATAGAGTTGATAGAGATGCTCTGTGGAAGGTATTAAGAATATATGGTGTGGGAGGCAAGTTGTTAGAAGCAGTGAAAAGTTTTTATCGAGGATGTAAGGCATGTGTACGTGTAGGAAGAGAGGAAAGTGATTGGTTCTCAGTGAATGTAGGTTTGCGGCAGGGGTGTGTGATGTCTCCATGGTTGTTTAATTTGTTTATGGATGGGGTTGTTAGGGAGGTGAATGCAAGAGTTTTGGAAAGAGGGGCAAGTATGAAGTCTGTTGGGGATGAGAGAGCTTGGGAAGTAAGTCAGTTGTTGTTCGCTGATGATACAGCGCTGGTGGCTGATTCATGTGAGAAACTGCAGAAGCTGGTGACGGAGTTTGATAAAGTGTGTGGAAGAAGAAAGTTAAGAGTAAATGTGAATAAGAGCAAGGTTATTAGGTACAGTAGGGTTGAGGGTCAAGTAAATTGGGAGGTGAGTTTGAATGGAGAAAAACTGGAGGAAGTGAAGTGTTTTAGATATCTGGGAGTGGATCTGGCAGCGGATGGAACCATGGAAGCAGAAGTGGACCATAGGGTGGGGGAGGGGGCGAAAATTCTGGGAGCCTTGAAGAATGTGTGGAAGTCGAGAACATTATCTCGGAAAGCAAAAATGGGTATGTTTGAAGGAATAGTGGTTCCAACAATGTTGTATGGTTGCGAGGCGTGGGCTATGGATAGAGTTGTGCGCAGGAGGATGGATGTGCTGGAAATGAGATGTCTGAGGACAATGTGTGGTGTGAGGTGGTTTGATCGAGTAAGTAACGTAAGGGTGAGAGAGATGTGTGGAAATAAAAAGAGCGTGGTTGAGAGAGCAGAAGAGGGTGTTTTGAAATGGTTTGGGCACATGGAGAGAATGAGTGAGGAAAGGTTGACCAAGAGGATATATGTGTCGGAGGTGGAGGGAACGAGGAGAAGAGGGAGACCAAATTGGAGGTGGAAAGATGGAGTGAAAAAGATTTTGTGTGATTGGGGCCTGAACTTGCAGGAGGGTGAAAGGAGGGCAAGGAATAGAGTGAATTGGAGCAATGTGGTATACCGGGGTTGACGTGCTGTCAGTGGATTGACTCGGGGCATGTGAAGCGTCTGGGGTAAACCATGGAAAGCTGTGTAGGTATGTATATTTGCGTGTGTGGACGTATGTATATACATGTGTATGGGGGGGGCTGGGCCATTTCTTTCGTCTGTTTCCTTGCGCTACCTCGCAAACGCGGGAGACAGCGACAAAGTATAAAAAAAAAAAAAATATATATATATATATATATATATATATATATATATATATATATATATATATATATATATATATATATATTTTTTTTTTCCGCTGTCTCCCGCGTTTGCGAGGTAGCGCAAGGAAACAGACGAAAGAAATGGCCCAACCCACCCCCATACACATGTATATACATACGTCCACACACACAAATATACATACCTACACAGCTTTCCATGGTTTACCCCAGACACTTCACATGCCCTGATTCAATCCACTGACAGCACGTCAACCCCGGTATACGACACTGATCCAATTCACTCTATTCCTTGCCCTCCTTTCACCCTCCTGCATGTTCAGGCCCTGATCACACAAAATCTTTTTCACTCCATCTTTCCACCTCCAGTATGGTCTCCCACTTCTCGTTCCCTCCACCTCCGACACATATATCCTCTTGGTCAATCTTTCCTGACTCATTCTCTCCATTTGCCCAAATCATTTCAAAACACCCTCTTCTGCTCTCTCAACCACGCTCTTTTTATTTCCACACATCTCTCTTACCCTTACGTTACTTACTCGATCAAACCACCTCACACCACACATTGTCCTCAAACATCTCATTTCCAGCACATCCATCCTCCTGCGCACAACTCTATCCATAGCCCACGCCTCGCAACCATACAACATTGTTGGAACCACTATTCCTTCAAACATACCTATTTTTGCTTTCCGAGATAATGTTCTCGACTTCCACACATTCTTCAAGGCTCCCAGGATTTTTGCCCCCTCCCCCACCCTATGATCCACTTCCGCTTCCATGGTTCCATCTGCTGCCAGATCCACTCCCAGATATCTAGAACACTTTACTTCCTCCAGTTTTTCTCCATTGAAACTTACCTCCCAATTGACTTGACCCTCAACCCTACTGTACCTAATAACCTTGCTCTTATTCACATTTACTCTTAACTTTCTTCTTTCACAACCTTTACCAAACTCAGTCACCAGCTTCTGCAGTTTCTCACATGGATCTGCCACCAGCGATGTATCATCAGCGAACAACTGACTCACTTCCCAAGCTCTCTCATCCCCAACAGACTTCATACTTGCCCCTCTTTCCAAAACTCTTGCATTCACCTCCCTAACAACCCCATCCATAAACAAATTAAACAACCATGGAGACATCACACACCCCTGCCGCAAACCTACATTCACTGAGAACCAATCACTTTCCTCTCTTCCTACACGTACACATGCCTTACATCCTCGATAAAAACTTTTCACTGCTTCTAACAACTTGCCTCCCACACCATATATTCTTAATACCTTCCACAGAGCATCTCTATCAACTCTATCATATGCCTTCTCCAGATCCATAAATGCTACATACAAATCCATTTGCTTTTCTAAGTATCTCTCACATACATTCTTCAAAGCAAACACCTGATCCACACATCCTCTACCACTTCTGAAACCACACTGCTCTTCCCCAATCTGATGCTCTGTACATGCCTTCACCCTCTCAATCAATACCCTCCCATATAATTTACCAGGAATACTCAACAAACTTATACCTCTGTAATTTGAGCACTCACTCTTATCCCCTTTGCCTTTGTACAATGGCACTATGCACGCATTCTGCCAATCCTCAGGCACCTCACCATGAGTCATGCATACATTAAATAACCTTACCAACCAGTCAATAATACAGTCACCCCCTTTTTTAATAAATTCCACTGCAATACCATCCAAACCTGCTGCCTTGCCGGCTTTCATCTTCCACAAAGCTTTTACTACCTCTTCTCTGTTTACCAAATCATTTTCCCTAACCCTCTTACTTTGCACACCACCTCGACCAAAACACCCTATATCTGCCACTCTATCATCAAACACATTCATATATATATATATATATATATATATATATATATATATATATATATATATATATATATATATATATGTATATATATATATTTACATATATATATTTTTTTTTTTTTTCATACTATTCGCTATTTCCCGCGATAGCGAGGTAGCGTTAAGAACAGAGGACTGGGCCTTTGAGGGAATATCCTCACCTGGACCTCTCCTCTGTTCCTTCTTTTGGAAAAAAAAAAAAAAAAAACGAGAGGGGAGGATTTCCAGCCCCCCGCTCCCTTCCCTTTTAGTCGCCTTCTACGACACGCAGGGAATACGTGGGAAGTATTCTTTCTCCCCTATCCCCAGGGAATATATATATATATATATATATATATATATATATATATATATATATATATATATATATAGATATATATATATTTATAAATGGATGGGGTTGTTAGGGAGGTAAATGCAAGAGTTTTGGAAAGAGGGGCAAGTGTGAAGTCTGTTGGGGATGAGAGAGCTTGGGAAGTGAGTCAGTTGCTGTTCGCTGATGATACAGCGCTGGTGGCTGATTCATATGAGAAACTGCAGAAGCTGGTGACTGAGTTTGGTAAAGTGTGTGGAAGAAGAAAGTTAAGAGTAAATGTGAATAAGAGCAAGGTTATTAGGTACAGTAGGGTTGAGGGTCAAGTCAATTGGGAGGTGAGTTTGAATGGAGAAAAACTGGAGGAAGTGAAGTGTTTTAGATATCTGGGAGTGGATCTGGCAGCGGATGGAACCATGGAAGCGGAAGTGGATCATAGGGTGGGGGAGGGGGCGAAAATTCTGGGGGCCTTGAAGAATGTGTGGAAGTCGAGAACATTATCTCGGAAAGCAAAAATGGGTATGTTTGAAGGAATAGTGGTTCCAACAATGTTGTGTGGTTGCGAGGCGTGGGCTATGGATAGAGTTGTGCGCAGGAGGATGGATGTGCTGGAAATGAGATGTTTGAGGACAATATGTGGTGTGAGGTGGTTTGATCGAGTGAGTAACGTAAGGGTAAGAGAGATGTGTGGAAATAAAAAGAGCGTGGTTGAGAGAGCAGAAGAGGGTGTTTTGAAGTGGTTTGGGCACATGGAGAGAATGAGTGAGGAAAGATTGACCAAGAGGATATATGTGTCGGAGGTGGAGGGAACGAGGAGAAGAGGGAGACCAAATTGGAGGTGGAAAGATGGAGTGAAAAAGATTTTGTGTGATCGGGGCCTGAACATGCAGGAGGGTGAAAGGAGGGCAAGGAATAGAGTGAATTGGAGTGATGTGGTATACCGGGGTTGACGTGCTGTCAGTGGATTGAATCAAGGCATGTGAACCGTCTGGGGTAAACCATGGAAAGCTGTGTAGGTATGTATATTTGCGTGTGTGGACGTATGTATATACATGTGTATGGGGGGGGTTGGGCCATTTCTTTCGTCTGTTTCCTTGCGCTATCTCGCAAACGCGGGAGACAGCAACAAAGTATAATAAAGAAATAAAAAATATATATATATATATATATATATATATATATATATATATATATATATATATATGGATAGAGTTGTGCGCAGGAAGATGGATGTGCTGGAAATGAGATGTTTGAGGACAATGTGTGGTGTGAGGTGGTTTGATCGAGTAAGTAATGTAAGGGTAAGAGAGATGTGTGGAAATAAAAAGAGCGTGATTGAGAGAGCAGAAGAGGGTGTTTTGAAATGGTTTGGGCACATGGAGAAAATGAGTGAGAAAAGATTGACCAAGAGGATATATGTGTCGGAGGTGGAGGGAATGAGAAGTGGGAGACCAAATTGGAGGTGGAAAGATGGAGTGAAAAAGATTTTGTGTGATCGGGGCCTGAACATGCAGGAGGGTGAAAGGAGGGCAAGGAATAGAGTGAATTGGATCGATATGGTATACCGGGGTTGACGTGCTGTCAGTGGATTGAATCAGGGCATGTGAAGCGTCTGGGGTAAACCATGGAAAGCTGTGTAGGTATGTATATTTGCGTGTATATATATATATATATATATATATATATATATATATATATATATATATATATACATATGATAGAGTTGATAGAGATGCTCTGTGGAAGGTATTAAGAATATATGGTGTGGGAGGCAAGTTGTTAGAAGCAGTGAAAAGTTTTTATCGAGGATGTAAGGCATGTGTATGTGTAGGAAGAGAGGAAAGTGATTGGTTCTCAGTGAATGTAGGTTTGCGGCAGGGGTGTGTGATGTCTCCATGGTTGTTTAATTTGTTTATGGATGGGGTTGTTAGGGAGGTGAATGCAAGAGTTTTGGAAAGAGGGGCAAGTATGAAGTCTGTTGGGGATGAGAGAGCTTGGGAAGTGAGTCAGTTGTTGTTCGCTGATGATACAGCGCTGGTGGCTGATTCATGTGAGAAACTGCAGAAGCTGGTGACTGAGTTTGGTAAAGTGTGTGAAAGAAGAAAGTTAAGAGTAAATGTGAATAAGAGCAAGGTTATTAGGTACAGTAGGGTTGAGGGTCAATTCAATTGGGAGGTGAGTTTGAATGGAGAAAAACTGGAGGAAGTGAAGTGTTTTAGATATCTGGGAGTGGATCTGGCAGCGGATGGAACCATGGAAGCGGAAGTGGATCATAGGGTGGGGGAGGGGGCGAAAATTCTGGGAGCCTTGAAGAATGTGTGGAAGTCGAGAACATTATCTCGGAAAGCAAAAATGGGTATGTTTGAAGGAATAGTGGTTCCAACAATGTTGTATGGTTGCGAGGCGTGGACTATGGATAGAGTTGTGCGCAGGAGGATGGATGTGCTGGAAATGAGATGTTTGAGGACAATGTGTGGTGTGAGGTGGTTTGATCGAGTAAGTAACGTAAGGGTAAGAGAGATGTGTGGAAATGAAAAGAGCATGGTTGAGAGAGCAGAAGAGGGTGTTTTGAAATGGTTTGGTCACATGGAGAGAATGAGTGAGGAAAGATTGACCAAGAGGATATATGTGTCGGAGGTGGAGGGAACGAGGAGAAGAGGGAGACCAAATTGGAGGTGGAAAGATGGAGTGATAAAGATTTTGTGTGATCGGGGCCTGAACATGCAGGAGGGTGAAAGGAGGGCAAAGAATAGAGTGAATTGGAGCAATGTGGTATACCGGGGTTGACGTGCTGTCAGTGGATTGAATCAAGGCATGTGTATGGGGGTGGGTTGGGCCATTTCTTTCGTCTGTTTCCTTGCGCTACCTCGCAAACGCGGGAGACATCGACAAAGCAAAAAAATATATATATATATGTATATATATATATATATATATATATATATATATATATATATATATATATATACACACATGTGTATGGGGGTGGGTTGAGCCATTTCTTTCGTCTGTTTACGTGCGCTACCTCGCAAATGCGGGAGACAGCGACAAAGCAAAAAAAGAAAAAAAAATATAATATATATATATATATATATATATATATATATATATATATATATATATATATATATATATATATATACACACATGCCTTAGAAAAGCAAATGGATTTGTATGTAGCATTTATGGATCTGGAGAAGGCATATGATAGAGTTGATAGAGATGCTCTGTGGAAGGTATTAAGAATATATGGTGTGGGAGGCAAGTTGTTAGAAGCAGTGAAAAGTTTTTATCGAGGATGTAAGGCATGTGTACGTGTAGGAAGAGAGGAAAGTGATTGGTTCTCAGTGAATGTAGGTTTGCGGCAGGGGTGTGTGATGTCTACATGGTTGTTTAATTTGTTTATGGATGGGGTTGTAAGGGAGGTAAATGCAAGAGTCCTGGAAAGAGGGGCAAGTATGAAGTCTGTTGGGGATGAGAGAGCTTGGGAAGTGAGTCAGTTGTTGTTCGCTGATGATACAGCGCTGGTGGCTGATTCATGTGAGAAACTGCAGAAGCTGGTGACTGAGTTTGGTAAAGTGTGTGGAAGAAGAAAGTTGAGAGTAAATGTGAATAAGAGCAAGGTTATTAGGTACAGTAGGGGTGAGGGTCAAGTCAATTGGGAGGTGAGTTTGAATGGAGAAAAACTGGAGGAAGTGAAGTGTTTTAGATATCTGGGAGTGGATCTGTCAGCGGATGGAACCATGGAAGCGGAAGTGGATCATAGGGTGGGGGAGGGGGCGAAAATTTTGGGAGCCTTGAAAAATGTGTGGAAGTCGAGAACATTATCTCGGAAAGCAAAAATGGGTATGTTTGAGGGAATAGTGGTTCCAACAATGTTGTATGGTTGCGAGGCGTGGGCTATGGATAGAGATGTGCGCAGGAGGATGGATGTGCTGGAAATGAGATGTTTGAGGACAATGTGTGGTGTGAGGTGGTTTGATCGAGTAAGTAACGTAAGGGTAAGAGAGAGGTGTGGAAATAAAAAGAGCGTGGTTGAGAGAGCAGAAGAGGGTGTTTTGAAATGGTTTGGGCACATGGAGAGAATGAGTGAGGAGAGATTGACCAAGAGGATATATGTGTCGGAGGTGGAGGGAACGAGGAGAAGAGGGAGACCAAATTGGAGGTGGAAAGATGGAGTGAAAAAGATTTTGTGTGATCGGGGCCTGAACATGCAGGAGGGTGAAAGGAGGGCAAGAAATAGAGTGAATTGGAGTCATGTGGTATACAGGGGTTGACGTGCTGTCAGTGGATTGAAGCAAGGCATGTGAAGCGTCTGGGGTAAACCATGGAAAGCTGTGTAGGTATGTATATTTGCGTGTGTGGACGTGTGTATGTACATGTGTATGGGTGGGGGGGGGGGTTGGGCCATTTCTTTCGTCTGTTTCCTTGCGCTACCTCGCAAACGCGGGAGACAGCGACAAAGTATAAAAAAAAAAAAAAAAAAAATATATATATATATATATATATATATATATATATATCCATAAATTAAACAACTATGGAGACATCATACACCCCTGCCGCAAACCTACATTCACTGAGAACCAATCAATTTCCTCTCTTCCTACACGTACACATGCCTTACATCCTCGATAAAAACTTTTCACTGCTTCTAACAACTTGCCTCCCACACCATATATTCTTAATACCTTCCAGCGAAGCATTTCTATGAACTCTATCATATGCCTTCTCCAGATCCATAAATGCTACATACAAATCCATTTGCTTGTTCTTAAGGAAGTGAATGCAAGAGTTTTGGAAAGAGTGGCAAGTATGAAGTCTGTTGTGGATGAGAGAGCTTGGGAAGTGAGTCAGTTGTTGTTCGCTGATGATACAGCGCTGGTGGCTGATTCATGTGAGAAACTGCAGAAGCTGGTGACTGAGTTTTGTAAAGTGTGTGAGAGAAGAAAGTTAAGAGTAAACGTGAATAAGAGCAGGGTTATTAGGTACAGTAGGTTTGAGGGTCAAGTCAATTGGGAGGTAAGTTTGAATGGAGAAAAACTGGAGGAAGTAAAGTGTTTTAGATATCTGGGAGTGGATCTAGCAGCAGATGGAACCATGGAAGCGGAAGTGAATCATAGGGTGGGTGAGGGGGCGAAAATCCTGGGAGCATCGAAGAATGTGTGGAAGTCACGAACATTATCTCGGAAAGCAAAAATGGGTATGTTTGAAGGAATAGTGGTTCCAACAATGTTGTATGGTTGCGAGGCGTGGGCTATGGATAGAGTTGTGTGCAGGAGGGTGGATGTGCTGGAAATGAGATGTTTGAGGACAATGTGTGGTGTGAGGTGATTTGATCGAGTAAGTAATGTAAGGGTAAGAGAGATGTGTGGAAATAAAAAGAGCGTGGTTGAGAGAGCAGAGGGTGTTTTGAAATGGTTTGGGCACATGGAGAGAATGAGTGAGGAAAGATTGACCAAGAGGATATATGTGTCGGAGGTGGAGGGAACGAGGAGAAGTGGGAGACCAAATTGGAGGTGGAAAGATGGAATGAAAAAGATTTTGAGTGATGGGGGCCTGAACATGCAGGAGGGTGAAAGGCGGGCAAGGAGTAGAGTGAATTGGATCGATGTGGTATACCGGGGTTGACGTGCTGTCAGTGGATTGAATCAGGGCATGTGAACCGTCTGGAGTAAACCATGGAAAGTTGTGTGGGGCTTGGATGTGGAAAGGGAACTGTGGTTTCGGGCATTATTGCATGACAGCTGGAGACTGAGTGTGAACGAATGGGGCCTTTGTTATCCTTTCCTAGCGCTACCTCGCACACATATGGGGGGAGGGGGATGGTATTCCATGTGTGGCGAGGTGGCGATGGGAATGAATAAAGGCAGGCAGTGTGAATTGTGTGCATGGTTATATATGTATGTGTCTGTGTGTGTATATATATGTGTACATTGAGATGTATTGGTGCGTGTGTGGACGTGTGTGTATATACATGTGTATGGGGGTGGGTTGGGCCATTTCTTTCTTCTGTTTCCTTGCGCTACCTCGCAAATGTGGGAGACAGCGACAAAGCAAAATAAATATAAATAAAATATATATATATATATATTTATCCCTGGGGATAGGGGAGAAAGAATACTTCCCATGTATTCCCTGCGTGTCGTAGAAGGCGACTAAAAGGGGAGGGAGCGGGGGGCTGGAAATCCTCCCCTCTCAATTTTTTTTTAATTTTCCAAAAGAAGGAACAGAGAAGGGGGCCAGGTGAGGATATTCCCTCAATGGCCCAGTCCTCTTTTCTTAACGTTACCTCACTAACGCGGGAAATGGCGAATAGTTTGAAAAAAATATATATATATATATATATATATATATATATATATATATATATATATATATATATATATATATATCCCCCCCCCCCCCCCCAAAAAAAAAAAAAAAAAAAAAAAAAAAAAAAAAAAAAAAAAAAAAAGAAGGAACAGAGAATTGGGCCAGGTGAGGGTATTCCCTCAAAGGCCCAGTCCTCTGTTCTTAATGCTACCTCGCTAACGCGGGAAATGGCGAATAGTTTAAAAGAAAGAAAATATATATATATGTATTTGTCACTGTCTCCCACATTAGTGAGGTACCGAAAGGAAACACAAAAGAATAGTGCAACCCTCCCACATACACTTGTATATACACTCACGCCCACACAAGTACATATACATACCTATACATTTCAATGTTTACATAAACAGACATATATATATATATATATATATATATATATATATATATATATATATATATACACATGTACATATTCGTACTTGCTGCCTTCATCATTTCCCGTTGCCACCCCGACACTCATGAAATAGCATGCCCCTCCCCACGTGTTCACACATTCGTTTACACTCTGTCTCTATTTGTCATGTGTAATGCACCGAAATCACAGCTCCTTTTACACATCCAGGCCACTCAAAACTTTCCATGGTTTACTCCAGACACTTCACGTGCCCTGGTTCAAGCCATTGACAGCATGTCAACCCTGGTATACAATTCACTCTATTCCTTGCATGCCTTTCACGCTCCTGTATGTTCAGGCCCCAGTTGTTCAAAATCTTTTTCATTTCATCCTTCCCTCTCCAATTTGGTCTCCCACTTCTCCTCGTTCCCTCCACCTCTGACGCATATATCCACTTTGCCAATCTTTCCTCACTCATTCTCTCCATGTGGCCAAACTATTTCGATACACCCTCTTCTGCTCCCTGAACCACATTTTTATTTCCACACCTCTTCTACCCTTTCGTTACTTACTCGATCAGACTACCTCACACCACATATTGTTCTCAAACATCTCATTTCCAGCACATCCACCCTCCTCTGCACAACCCTATTTATAGCGCATGCTTCGCATCCATACAACATTGTTGAAAATTCCTTCAAACAATCCCATTTTTGCTTTCCAAGATAATGTTCTCGCCTTCCACACCTTCAACGCTCCCAGAACCTTCGCCCCCCCAGCCCCACTCTGTGACTCACTTCCACTTCCATGGTTCCATCCACTGTTAAATCCACTCCCAGATATCTAGAACACTTCTTCCTCCAATTTTTCTCCATTCAAACTTACCTCCCAGTTGACTTGTCCCTCAACCCTAATGTACCTAATAACCTTGCTGTTATTCACGTTTCCTCTCAGTTTTCTTCTTTCACACTTTTTTACTAAACTCAATCTCCAGCTTCTGCAGTTTCTCACCCAAATCAGCCACCAGTGCTATATCATCAGCAAACAACAACTGACTCTTCCCAAGCCCTCTCATCCACAGCAGACTGCATACTTGCCCCTCTCCCAAAACTCCTGCATTCACTTCCCTAACAACCCCATCCATAAACAAATTAAACAACCTTGGAGACATTACGCACCCCTGCTGCAAACCGACATTCCCTGGGAACCAGTCATTTTCCTCTCTTCCTACTCATATACATGCCTTAAATCCTCGATACAAACTTTTCACTGCTTCTAGCAACTTGCCTCCCACACCATATACTCTTAATACCCTCCACAGAGGGTGTTTGCTTTGAAGAATGTATGTGAGAATTACTGAGAAAAGCAAATGGATTTGTATGTACCATTTATGGATCTGGAGAAGGCATACGATAGAGTTGATAGAGATGCTCTGTGGAAGGTATTAAGAATATATGGTGTGGGAGGCAAGTTATTAGAAGCAGTGAAAAGTTTTTATCGAGGATGTAAGGCATGTGTACGTGTAGGAAGAGAGGAAAGTGATTGGTTCTCGGTGAATGTTGGTTTGTGGCAGGGGTGCGTGATGTCTCCATGGTTGTTTAATTTGTTTATGGAAGGGGTTGTTAGGGAGGTGAATGCAAGAGTTTTGGAAAGAGGGGCAAGTATGCAGTCTGTTGTGGATGAGAGAGCTTGAGAAGTGAGTCAATTGTTGTTCGCTGATGCTACAGCGCTGGTGGCTGATTCGGGTGAGAAGCTGCAGAATCTGGCAACTGAGTTTGGTAAAGTGTGTGAAAGGAGAAAGTTGAGAGTAAATGTGAATAAGAGCAAGGTTATTAGGTACAGTAGGGTTGAGGGAGAAGGCAATTGGGAGGTAAGTTTGAATGGAGAAAAACTGCAGGAAGTGAAGTGTTTTAGATACCTGGGAGTGGATTTGGCAGCAGATGGAACCATAGAAGCAGAAGTGAATCATAGGGTGGGGGAGGATGCGAAAGTTCTGTAAGTGTTGAAAAATGTTTAGAAGTCGGGAACGTTACTTGAAAAGCAAAAATGGGTATGTTTGAAGGAATAGTGGTTCCAACAAAGTTATATGGTTGCGAGGCATGGGCTATAGATAGACTTGTGCGGAGGAGGGTGAAGGTACTGGAAATGAGATGTTTGAGGACAGTATGTGGTGTGAAGTGGTATGATCGAGTAAGTAATGTAAGGGTAAGAGAGATGTGTGGTGGTAAAAAGAGTGTGGTTGAGAGAGCAGAAAAGGGTGTTTTGAAATGGTTTGGTCACATGGAGAGAATGAGTGAGGAAAGATTGACCAAGAGGATATATGTGTCAGAGTTGGAGGGAACGAGGAGAATTGGGAGACCAAATTGGAGGTGGAAAGATGGAGTGAAAAAGATTTTGAGTGATCGGGGCCTGAACTTGCAGGAGGGTGAATGGCGTGCAAGGAATAGAGTGAATTGGAATGATTTATACTGGGTTAGACGTGCTGTCAATGGGTTGAACCAGGGCATGTGAAGCATCTGGGGTAAACCATGGAAAGCTGTGTGGGGCCTGGTGTGGAAAGGGAGCTGTGGTTTCGGTGCATTATTACATGACAGCTAGAGACTGAATGTGAACGAATGTGGCCTTTGTTGTCTTTTCCTAGTGCCACCATGAGCACATGCGGTGGTAGGGGGTTGTCATTTCATGTGTGGCGGGGTGGCGACAGGATTGAATAAGGGCAGACTGTGAATTATGTACATGTGTATATATGTATACGTCTATGTGTATATGTATGTATAGGTATGTATATATGTGTGTGTGGATGTGTATGTATAGGCGTGTATGTGGGTGGGTTGGGTCATTCTTTAGTCTGTTTCCTTGCGCTACCTCGCTAATGTGGGAGAGAGCAACAAAGTATAATATATTTATTTATTTATTTTGCTTTGTCGCTGTCTCCCGCAAGGAAACAGACGAAAGAAATGGCACAACCCACCCCCATACACAATGCACACACACACACGCCCACACATGCAAATATACATACCTATACATCTCAATGTACACATATATATACACACACAGACACATACATATATACCCATGCACACAATTCACACTGCCTGCCCCTATTCATTCCCATCGCCACCTCGCCACACATGGAATACCATCCCCCTCCCCCCTCGTGTGCGAGGTAGCACTAGGAAAAGACAACAAAGGCCCCATTCGTTCACACTCAGTCTCCAGCTGTCACGCAATAATGCCCGAAACCACAGCTCCCTTTCCACATCCAGGCCCCACACAACTTTCCATGGTTTACCCCAGACGCTTCACATGCCCTGATTCAATCCACTGACAGCACGTAAACCCCGGTATACCACATCGATCCAATTCACTCTATTCCTTGCCCGCCTTTCACCCTCCTGCATGTTAAAGCCCCGATCACTCAAAATCTTTTTCACTCCATCTTTCCACCTCCAATTTGGTCTCCCACTTCTCCTCGTTCCCTCCACCTCCGACACATATATCCTCTTGGTCAATCTTCCCTCACTCATTCTCTCCATGTGCCCAAACCATTTCAAAACACCCTCTTCTGCTCTCTCAACCACGCTCTTTTTATTTCCACACATCTCTCTTACCCTTACATTACTTACTCGATCAAATCACCTCACACCACACATTGTCTTCAAACATCTCATTTCCAGCACATCCACCCTCCTGCACACAACTCTATCCATAGCCCACGCCTCGCAACCATACAACATTGTTGGAACCACTACTCCTTCAAACATACCCATTTTTGCTTTCCGAGATGATGTTCTCGACTTCCACACATTCTTCAAGGCTCCCAGGATTTTCGCCCCCTCCCCCACCCTATGATTCACTTCCGCTTCCATGGTTCCATCCACTGCCAGATCCACTCCCAGATATCTAAAACGCTTTACTTCCTCCAGTTTTTCTCCATTCAAACTTACCTCCCAATTGACTTGACCCTCAACCCTACTGTACCTAATATTATTACCTTGCTCTTATTCACATTTACTCTTAACTTTCTTCTTTCACACACTTTACCAAACTCAGTCACCAGCTTCTGCAGTTTCTCACATGAATCAGCCACCAGCGCTGTATCATCAGCGAACAACAACTGACTCACTTTCCAAGCTCTCTCATCCACAACAGACTTCATACTTGCCCCTCTTTCCAAAACTCTTGCATTCACCTCCCTAACAACCCCATCCATAAACAAATTAAACAACCATGGAGACATCACACACCCCTGCCGCAAACCTACATTCACTGAGAACCAATCACTTTCCTCTCTTCCTACACGTACACATGCCTTACATCCTCGATAAAAACTTTTCACTGCTTCTAACAACTTGCCTCCCACACCATATATTCTTAATACCTTCCACAGAGCATCTCTATCAACTCTATCATATGCCTTCTCCAGATCCATAAATGCTACATACAAATCCATTTGCTTTTCTAAGTATTTCTCACATACATTCTTCAAAGCAAACACCTGATCCACACATCCTCTACCACTTCTGAAACCACACTGCTCTTCCCCAATCTGATGCTCTGTACATGCCTTCACCCTCTCAATCAATACCCTCCCATATAATTTACCAGGAATACTCAATAAACTTATACCTATATATATATATATATATATATATATATATATATATATATATATATATATATATATATATTTTATATTATTATACTTTGTCGCTGTCTCCCGCGTTTGCGAGGTAGCGCAAGGAAACAGACGAAAGAAATGGCCCAACCCCCCCCCCCCCATACACATGTATATACATACGTCCACACACGCAAATATACATACCTACACAGCTTTCCATGGTTTACCCCAGACGCTTCACATGCCTTGATTCAATCCACTGACAGCACGTCAACCCCGGTATACCACATCGCTCCAATTCACTCTATTCCTTGCCCTCCTTTCACCCTCCTGCATGTTCAGGCCCCGATCACACAAAATCTTTTTCACTCCATCTTTCCACCTCCAATTTGGTCTCCCTCTTCTCCTCGTTCCCTCCACCTCCGACACATATATCCTCTTGGTCAATCTTTCCTCACTCGTTCTCTCCATGTGCCCAAACCACTTCAAAACACCCTCTTCTGCTCTCTCAACCACGCTCTTTTTATTTCCACACATCTCTCTTACCCTTACGTTACTCACTCGATCAAACCACCTCACACCACACATTGTCCTCAAACATCTCATTTCCAGCACATCCATCCTCCTGCGCACAACTCTATCCATAGCCCACGCCCCGCAACCATACAACATTGTTGGAACCACTATTCCTTCAAACATACCCATTTTTGCTTTCCGAGATAATGTTCTCGACTTCCACACATTCTTCAAGGCCCCCAGAATTTTCGCCCCCTCCCCCACCCTATGATCCTATATATATATATATATATATATATATATATATATATATATATATATATACATGTATGTATGTATAGGTACACCACCGATTTTCCGGCAATTGATGGTTTGGCGCCTCCTTTAGTCTGGACAAAATACTGCGGCCACCAGACTAGTTTACTGGGTGGCCACAGATGGCGTTGTGTGTTGGGTGCACTTATTTACATTCATTACACTGCACTTGGTGGTGTTGCCACAATTCTGTGAGATTCTTAGCTTATTTTGCTTAAATTTAACCCAAGTTATGACTTCCAAGACATATGAGAGTGTCAGTCTTGGTGTTAAACGTAAACACCATTCCATATCAATCCAAGATAAAGTAGAACTGTTAAAGAAAATTGACTGTGATCTTTCAGTGTGTAAACTATGTGACATCTACAGTATTGGTCCATCATCTGTTTATAATATAAAGAAGCAAAGGGAGAAAGTATTGAAATTCTATGCAGACAGTAATTCAAAGAAGCAAATGACGATTAGAAAAACTATGAAAAATGGTAAGAGTACTGAGCACTATTGAGTGATGATGGAATGGTTTCGACAGCATTGTAGTGATGGAGTGAACATGTCAGGTAGCATGATAATGGACCAGGCTAAGTTGTTCCATAAAGGACTTAAATTCAACAGGAGCATGACTATAGTGAAGGATGGCTTCAAAGATTCAAGAAGCGTCATGGAATATCCATGAATATATTGTGCGGAGAAAAGTGGTCTACAAACCACGAAGGAGCTGACAAGTATGTGGATGAATTTGCAAAACTTGTAGCTGACAAGCACCTTATTCCTGAGCAGGTGTATAATGTATTTCATTTATTTGTTTGATTTACATTTAATATTTGTTTAACTTTCTAGCAGTCCATGGTATACTTTAGACACATGGGAGATGTATACTTAGTGGGTTAGAGGTCTATCGATAAATTATTATTATGTGACCATGGCTGGTCTGGCAAAATGATTAATTCAGCAAGGCTTTGGAACCAGGAGTGCCAGAAAATTGGTGGTGTACCTGTATATATATATATATATATATATATATATATATATATATATATATATATATATATATTTTTCTTTCTTTCTTTCATACTATTCGCCATTTCCCGCATTAGCGAGGTAGCGTTGAGAACAGAGGACTGGGCCCTTGAGGGAATATCCTCACCTGGGCCCCTTCTCTGTTCCCTCTTTTGGAAAATTAAAAAAAAAAGTGAGAGGGGAGGATTTCCAGCCCCCCGCTCCCTCCCCTTTTAGTCGCCTTCTACGACACGCAGGGAATATGTGGGAAGTATTCTTTCTCCCCTATCCCCAGGGATGCTTTACATTTGATGGCGTAAACACCCCCAGTTGTTATGTGATTTGGCCTACTACTTATTAAGGTCTTACTGATGGTGTTATTGTCCTGGAAAGCAAAATTATAAGCACTTTTTTTTTTTTTTAGAATGTGTCTTAGATTAGCTAAGTTGGGAGAATAGGGCAACTCTAAACATTTAGACTTAGCTTTTTTTTTTTTTTTTTTTTTTTTTTTTTTTTTTTTTTTTCAAGCCAAAAACATAAAATGTCTTGCTAGCTTTCCATAAAGCTTTGTTCACAAACCAATTGGGATAATAGAACTGCCTAAAGATACATCTTGTGTGGCTACATTTCTCTACCAGGTTTATGGGATCACATATCTATGGTGCTCTTAAAAACATAGACATAACTACAGACATTTTTATAGAAGAATCATGTACTTAAAGATAATGAATATAGTTCTCAGAGTTGGTAGGTTTCCTGTAGATTTTGAAGGACAAATTATCAGATTATCTGTTTCAACACATCAACAAAGGGCAGTTTGCCTTCTTTTTCCCATCCAATCTTGAATTTGTTGGTGGGGTGTGTTATTTTATTCATTAAAGAAAACATCACAATCTTGGGAGGATGGCCATAGGGACCATACATCACCCATGTACCTGAACCAGACTTTCAGATGATTATTGATTGAAGTTAGAATTTCAGTCTGAAAATATTCCATGAATTAGAATTAGCTTTATCACAAAGCTCCATTAAGTCAAAGCTTTTATGGCAGGCACAAGGCAAGACTCAACGGATTCTTAAGTAAGCACCAGGACATTCTGAAGTCAAGTAGGATGGTTAATTCCTCTTTTCCTTGTGTATATGGTTTCCCAAAAACTCAGAGATGGATGTCCCCTAAGACCAATTATATCATGTTATTTCCCCTAGTTATAGATTATCAAAACAACTTAGCAATGATCAAGCAAATGATCTCTTCATCGCATGTTATTGATAGCTTAGATTTTGTAAACAAAGTTAGAAACAGTAATTTGCTTGATCATATACTCATTAGCTTTGATGTGAATTGCCTTTTCATTAAAGTACCAATCACATATTTAAGGAGGAAAATTCCCAATCTCAGTCTTCTATCTCATTCTTGTTTCTCTACTGATGATGTGATCATTATATGAAAGTGTATTTTGGAACTTATCGTGTTTCATTTTCCTCGTAGTTATGCGTGTATATATATATATATATATATATATATATATATATATATATATATATATATATTATATTATACTTTGTCGCTGTCTCCCGCGTTTGCGAGGTAGCGCAAGGAAACAGACGAAAGAAATGGCCCCCCCCCCCCCATACACATGTATATACATACGTCCACACACGCAAATATACATACCTACACAGCTTTCCATGGTTTACCCCAGACGCTTCACATGCCTTGATTCAATCCACTGACAGCACGTCAACCCCGGTATACCACATCGCTCCAATTCACTCTATTCCTTGCCCTCCTTTCACCCTCCTGCATGTCCAGGCCCCGATCACACAAAATCTTTTTCACTCCATCTTTCCACCTCCAATTTGGTCTCCCACTTCTCCTCGTTCCCTCCACCTCCGACACATATACCTCTTGGTCAATCTTTCCTCACTCATTCTCTCCATGTGCCCAAACCACTTCAAAACACCCTCTTCTGCTCTCTCAACCACGCTCTTTTTATTTCCACACATCTCTCTTACCCTTACATTACTCACTCGATCAAACCACCTCACACCACACATTGTCCTCAAACATCTCATTTCCAGCACATCCATCCTCCTGCGCACAACTCTATCCATAGCCCACGCCTCGCAACCATACAACATTGTTGGAACCACTATTCCTTCAAACATACCCATTTTTGCTTTCCGAGATAATGTTCTCGACTTCCACACATTCTTCAAGGCCCCCAGAATTTTCGCCCCCTCCCCCACCCTATGATCCACTTCCGCTTTCATGGTTCCATCCGCTGCCAGATCCACTCCCAGATATCTAAAACACTTCACTTCCTCCAGTTTTTCTCCATTCAAACTCACCTCCCAATTGACTTGACCCTCAACCCTACTGTACCTAATAACCTTGCTCTTATTCACATTTACTCTTAACTTTCTTCTTCCACACACTTTACCAAACTCAGTCACCAGCTTCTGCAGTTTCTCACATGAATCAGCCACCAGCGCTGTATCATCAGCGAACAACAACTGACTCTCTTCCCAAGCTCTCTCATCCCCAACAGACTTCATACTTGCCCCTCTTTCCAAAACTCTTGCATTTACCTCCCTAACAACCCCATCCATAAACAAATTAAACAACCATGGAGACATCACACACCCCTGCCGCAAACCTACATTCACTGAGAACCAATCACTTTCCTCTCTTCCTACACGTACACATGCCTTACATCCTCGATAAAAACTTTTCACTGCTTCTAACAACTTTCCTCCCACACCATATATTCTTAATACCTTCCACAGAGCATCTCTATCAACTCTATCATATGCCTTCTCCAGATCCATAAATGCTACATACAAATCCATTTGCTTTTCTAAGTATTTCTCACATACATTCTTCAAAGCAAACACCTGATCCACACATCCTCTACCACTTCTGATACCACACTGCTCTTCCCCAATCTGATGCTCTGTACATGCCTTCACCCTCTCAATCAATACCCTCCCATATAATTTACCAGGAATACTCAACAAACTTATATCTCTGTAATTTGAGCACTCACTCTTATCCCCTTTGCCTTTGTACAGTGGCACTATGCACGCATTCCGCCAATCCTCAGGCACCTCACCATGAGTCATACATACATTAGATAACCTTACCAACCAGTCAACAATACAGTCACCCCCTTTTTTAATAAATTCCATTGCAATACCATCCAAACCTGCTGCCTTGCCGGCTTTCATCTTCTGCAAAGCTTTTACTACCTCTTCTCTGTTTACCAAATCATTTTCCCTAACCCTCTCACTTTGCACACCACCTCGACCAAAACACCCTATATCTGCCACTCTATCATCAAACACATTCAACAAACCTTCAAAATACTCACTCCATCTCCTTCTCACATCACCACTACTTGTTATCACCTCCCCATTTGCGCCCTTCACTGAAGTTCCCATTTGCTCCCTTGTCTTACGCACTTTATTTACCTCCTTCCAGAACATCTTTTTATTCTCCCTAAAATTTAATGATACTCTCTCACCCCAACTCTCATTTGCCCTTTTTTTCACCTCTTGCACCTTTCTCTTGACCTCCTGTCTCTTTCTTTTATACGTCTCCCACTCAACTGCATTTTTCCCTGCAAAAATCGTCCAAATGCCTCTCTCTTCTCTTTCACTAATACTCTTACTTCTTCATCCCACCACTCACTACCCTTTCTGATCAACCCACCTCCCACTCTTCTCATGCCACAAGCATCTTTTGCGCAATCCATCACTGATTCCCTAAATACATCCCATTCCTCCCCCACTCCCCTTACTTCCATTGTTCTCACCTTTTTCCATTCTGTACTCAGTATTTATTTATTTTGCTTTGTCGCTGTCTCCCGCGCCTGCTAGGTAGCGCAAGGAAACAGACGAAAGAAATGGCCCAACCCACCCCCACACACATGCACACACACACGTCCACACACGCAAACATACACACCCAACCCATCCCAACGTACACACATATACACACACACAGACACACACATGTACACACATGCACACAATTCACACTGTCTGCCCCTACTCACCCCCATCGCCACCCCGCCACACACGGAATAACATCCCCCTCCCCCCCTCATGTGCGCGAGGCAGCGCCAGGAAAAGACAACAAAGGCCCCATTGCTCACACTCAGTCTCCAGCTGTCATGCAATAATGCCCGAAACCACAGCCCCCTTTCCACATCCAGGCCCCACAGAACTTTCCATGGTTTGCCCCAGATGCTTCACATGCCCTGATTCAATCCATTGACAGCACGTCGACCCCGGTATACCACATCAATCCAATTCACTCTATTCCTTGCCCGCCTTTCACCCTCCTGCATGTTCAGGCCTCAATCACACAAAATCTTTTTCACTCCATCTTTCCACCTCCAATTTGGTCTCCCACTTCTCCTCGTTCCCTCCACCTCCAACACATATATCCTCTTTGTCAATCTTTCCTCACTCATTCTCTCCATGTCCCCAAACCATTTCAAAACACCCTCTTCTGCTCTCTCAACCACGCTCTTTTTATTTCCACACATCTCTTTTACCCTTATGTTACTTACTCGATCAAACCACCTCACACCACACATTGTCCTCAAACATCTCATTTCCAGCACATCCACCCTCCTGCGCACAACTCTATCCATAGCCCACGCCTCGCAACCATACAACATTGTTGGAACCACTATTCCTTCAAACATACCCATTTTTGCTTTCCGAGATAATGTTCTCGCCTTCCACACATTTTTCAAGGCTTCCAGGATTTTCACCCCCTCCCCCACCCTATGATCCACTTCCGCTTCCATGGTTCCATCCACTGCCAGATCCACTCCCAGATATCTAAAACACTTTACTTCCTCCAGTTTTTCTCCATTCAAACTTACATTGTCCTCAAACATCTCATTTCCAGCACATCCACCTTCCTGCGCACAACTCTATCCATAGCCCACGCCTCGCAACCATACAACATTGTTGGAACCACTATTCCTTCAAACATACCCATTTTTGCTTTCCGAGATAATGTTCTCGCCTTCCACACATTTTTCAAGGCTTCCAGGATTTTCACCCCCTCCCCCACCCTATGATCCACTTCCGCTTCCATGGTTCCATCCACTGCCAGATCCACTCCCAGATATCTAAAACACTTTACTTCCTCCAGTTTTTCTCCATTCAAAGTTACCTCCCAATTGACCTGACCCTGAACCCTACTGTACCTTATAACCTTGCTCTTATTCACATTTACTCTTAACTTTCTTCTTTCACACACTTTACCAAACTCAGTCACCAGCTTCTGCAGTTTCTCACATGAATCAGCCACCAGTGCTGTATCATCAGCGAACAACAACTGACTCACTTCCCAAGCTCTCTCATCCACAACAGACTTCATACTTGCCCCTCTTTCCAAAACTCTTGCATTCACCTCCCTAACAACCTCATCCATAAACAAATTAAACAACCATGGAGACATCACACACCCCTGCCGCACACCTACATTCACTGAGAACCAATCACTTTCCTCTCTTCCTACACGTACACATGCCTTACATCCTTGATAAAAACTTTTCACTGCTTCTAACAACTTGCCTCCCACACCATATATTCTTAATACCTTCCACAGAGCATCTCTATCAACTCTATCATATGCCTTCTCCAGATCCATAAATGCTACATACAAATCCATTTGCTTTTCTAAGTATTTCTCACATACATTCTTCAAAGCAAACACCTGATCCACACATCCTCTACCACTTCTGAAACCACACTGTTCTTCCCCAATCTGATGCTCTGTACATGCCTTCACCCTCTCAATCAATACCCTCCCATATAATTTACCAGGAATACTCAACAAACTTATACCTCTGAATAGTATAGTACTACTATAGTAGTTTTCATCAATTTAACCACTGTATCATACTGCCTTTACATATTTCATTAATGTATATAAGTATTCCGGGTTTGTAAACTGTAATGATACATCTCTCAGATACTGTATTGTACAGAACATCTCTTTACCAGATGTCCCCCCTTGATTACAGCTAATGTTGTTCAAGGAAAATACATTCATAATTCATGTATATACATATATATATTTATACTTGATCCCCGTTTCCTGCATTAACAAGGTAGTGCCAGGAACAGATGAGGAAAGGCACATCTACTCACATCCATTCTCTAGCTGCCATGTGTAATGCACCAGAACTTACCATGGTTTGCCCCAGACACTTCATATGCTGTTTTAGTCCACTGACAGCACGTCGACCACCACTATACCAGATCATTTCAATCCACTCTATCTCTTGTACACCTTTCATCATCCTGTATGTTCAGGCCTCAATCACTGAAAATAATTTCCTCCCCATCCTTCCATTTCTAGTTTGGTCTCCCTGTTTTTCTTGTACCCTCCACGTGTGACACATGTATCCTCTTTTGTTACCCTTTCCTTAATCATTCTTTCCATGTGTCTAAACTATTTCAGCGCACCCTCTTCAGCTCTCTTTGCCACACACTTTTTATTACCACACCTCTTTCTTACCCTTTCATTACTTACTCTTTCAGACCATCTCACACCACATATTGTCCTCATACATTTCATTTCCAACACATTCACCCTCTTCTGCATTGCATCATCTGTAGCCCATGCTTTGCATCCATATGATATTGGGCTACTATTCCTTCAAACATTCATTATATATATTTTATTTATTTATTTTATTTTGCTTTGTTGCTGTCTCCCGCGTTTGTGAGGTAGCGCAAGGATACAGACGAAAGAAATGGCCCAACCCACCCCCATACACAATGTATATACATACACGTCCACACACGCAAATATACATACCTATACATCTCAATGTACACATATATATACACACACAGACACATACATATATACCCATGCACACAATTCACACTGCCTTTATTCATTCCCATCGCCACCTCGCCACACATGTAATACCATCCCCCTCCCCCCTCATGTGTGTGAGGTAGCACTAGGGAAAGACAACAAAGGCCCCATTCGTTCACACTCAGTCTGGTTTCAGAAGTGGTAGAGGATGTGTGGACCAGGTGTTTGCTTTGAAGAATGTATGTGAGAAATACTTAGAAAAGCAAATGGATATATATATATATAGAGAGAGAGAGAGAGAGAGAGAGAGAGAGAGAGATATTATTTGGTACAGTAGGGTTGAGGGTCAAGTCAGTTGGGAGGTAAGTTTGAATGGAGAAAAACTGGAGGAAGTAAAGTGTTTTAGATATCTGGGAGTGGATCTGGCAGCGGATGGAACCATGGAAGCGGAAGTGGATCATAGTGTGGGGGAGGGGGCGAAAATCCTGGGAGCCTTGAAGAATGTGTGGAAGTCGAGAACATTATCTCGGAAAGCAAAAATGGGTATGTTTGAAGGAATAGTGGTTCCAACAATGTTGTATGGTTGCGAGGCGTGGTCTATGGATAGAGTTGTGCGCAGGAGGATGGATGTGCTGGAAATGAGATGTTTGAGGACAATGTGTGGTGTGAGGTGGATTGATCGAGTAAGTAACGTAAGGGTAAGAGAGATGTGTGGGAATAAAAAGAGTGTGGTTGAGAGAGCAGAAGAGGGTGTTTTGAAATGGTTTGGGCACATGGAGAGAATGAGTGAGGAAAGATTGACCAAGAGGATATATGTGTCGGAGGTGGAGGGAACGAGGAGAAGTGGGAGACCAAATTGGAGGTGGAAAGATGGAGTGAAAAAGATTTTGTGTGATCGGGGCCTGAACATGCAGGAGGGTGAAAGGAGGGCAAGGAATAGAGTGAATTGGAGCAATGTGGTATACAGGGATTGACGTGCTGTCAGTGGATTGAATCAGGGCATGTGAAGCGTCTGGGGTAAACCAAGGAAAGCTGTGTAGGTATGTATATTTGCGTGTGTGGACGTGTGTATGTACATGTGTATGGGGGGGTTGGGCCATTTCTTTCGTCTGTTTCCTTGCGCTACCTCGCAAACGCGGGAGACCGACAAAGTATAAAAAAAAAAATATATATATATATATATATATATATATATATATATATATATATATATATATATATATATATATATTTCTTTTTTTTCATACTATTCGCCATTTCCCGCATTTGCGAGGTAGCGTTAAGAACAGAGGACTGGGCCTTAGAGGGAACATCCTCACCTGGCCCCCTTCTCTGTTCCTTCTTTTGGAAAATTAAAAAAAAACGAGAGGGGAGGATTTCCAGCCACCCACTCCCTCCCCTTTTAGTTGCCTTCTACGACACGCAGGGAATACGTGGGAAGTATTCTTTCTCCCCTATCCCCAGGGATATATATATATATATCAGATTGGGGAAGAGCAGTGTGGTTTCAGAAGTGGTAGAGGATGTGTGGATCAGGTGTTTGCTTTGAAGAATGTATGTGAGAAATACTTAGAAAAGCAAATGGATGTGTATGTAGCATTTATGGATCTGGAGAAGGCATATGATAGAGTTGATAGAGATGCTCTGTGGAAGGTATTAAGAATATATGGTGTGGGAGGCAAGTTGTTAGAAGCAGTGAAAAGTTTTTATCGAGGATGTAAGGCATGTGTACGTGTAGGAAGAGAGGAAAGTGATTGGTTCTCAGTGAATGTAGGTTTGCGGCAGGGGTGTGTGATGTCTCCATGGTTGTTTAATTTGTTTATGGACGGGTTGTTAGGGAGGTGAATGCAAGAGTTTTGGAAAGAGGGGCAAATATGAAGTCTGTTGGGGATGAGAGAGCTTGGGAAGTGAGTCAGTTGTTGTTCGCTGATGATACAGCGCTGGTGGCTGATTCATGTGAGAAACTGCAGAAGCTGGTGACTGAGTTTGGTAAAGTGTGTGAAAGAAGAAAGTTAAGAGTAAATGTGAATAAGAGCAAGATTATTAGGTACAGTAGGGTTGAGGGTCAAGTCAATTGGGAGGTGAGTTTGAATGGAGAAAAACTGGAGGAAGTGAAGTGTTTTAGATATCTGGGAGTGGATCTGGCAGCGGATGGAACCATGGAAGCGGAAGTGGATTATAGGGTGGGGGAGGGGGCGAAAATTCTGGGAGCCTTGAAGAATGTGTGGAAGTCGAGAACATTATCTCGGAAAGCAAAAATGGGTATGTTTGAAGGAATAGTGGTTCCAACAATGTTGTATGGTTGCGAGGCGTGGGCTATGGATAGAGTTGTGCGCAGGAGGATGGATGTACTGGAAATGAGATGTTTGAGGACAATGTGTGGTGTGAGGTGGTTTGATCGAGTAAGTAACGTAAGGGTAAGAGAGATGTGTGGAAATAAAAAGAGCGTGGTTGAGAGAGCAGAAGAGGGTGTTTTGAAATGGTTTGGGCACATGGAGAGAATGAGTGAGGAAAGATTGACCAAGAGGATATATATGTCGGAGGTGGAGGGAACGAGGAGAAGAGGGAGACCAAATTGGAGGTGGAAAGATGGAGTGAAAAAGATTTTGTGTGATCGGGGCCTGAACATGCAGGAGGGTGAAAGGAGGGCAAGGAATAGAGTGAATTGGAGCGATGTGGTATACCGGGGTTGACGTGCTGTCAGTGGATTGAATCGGGGCATGTGAAGCGTCTGGGGTAAACCATGGAAAGCTGTGTAGGTATGTATATTTGCGTGTGTGGACGTATGTATATACAAGTGTATGGGGGTGGGTTGGGCCATTTCTTTCATCTGTTTCCTTGCGCTACCTCGCAAACGCGGGAGACAGCGGCAAAAAAAAAAAATTGTATATATATATATATATATATATATATATATATATATATACACACACATACATACATACATACATACTTATAACTCATTTTTGCTTCATTGGTTCCATTTGTTGCCATGTCCACACCTGGATATCTAAAACCCTTGACTTCCTTCACTTTTTCTCCTTTCAAACTCACATCTCTTTTGACCTGTCCCTCATCCCACAAAACCTAAAAATCTTGCTTTTATTTGTACATACATGTATGTTTATCTTACAGTTAAGGTTTATGTAATTTACTGCAGGATGTAATAGAACAATATATCAAACAATTATTAAGATTAAGAAAAGATAGAGACTCATTGTATTATCAGAGATTGCTTCACAACGAGATAAACCTTGGTTGGCCATTGTAATGGTGATTTTACCCACCTAACTTTACGCTTATTGTTCATGTGATTTACTGATGAATATGATAAAATGATTTAGTGAATAATCATGAAGCCTAAGAAACTAAGAAAAGAAATTGAATGTTATTATGTAGTAAGAGAAGAGATCACTCTCTAACAAGTTTAACCATGTTCAGCTGTTGTAACAGCATGGGGACGCAGCTAATATAGTGGCTCATATTTGTATGAGTCACTAAGAAAAAAATGAATGTTATTATGCAATAAGAGATCACTCCCTAACAAGTTTAACCATGTTCAGCTGTTGTAACAGCATGGGTACACAGCTAAGATAGTGACTCATATTTGTATGTACATTTATGTAAACTTTACAACTTGTGGTTCATGTTATTTACCGCAAAATGTAATAAAACTAACTTAGACTAAGAAACTGAGAAAATACAAAGAATGTTACTGAAAAATCAACTTTAGTTCTTCAATTTAAGCCAGCTGTGGAGCCTCCATTCAGGCATGTGAGTTCAGCATCCTTGTTCAGTTGAGCACACTGATTTTGCCTGTGACCTTCCCTTACCAAACAAGTTACAACATTTTGAGCCATCAGCATGGATTCCTAGAAGAGATCACTCTCTAGACAAGTTCAGACCTTCCAGACCTAGGCATTTTACAATTACTGTCTTCAAGGATGGAGCAGTTATACAGAAGCCTGATAAAGGGGCTTCCGTAAATATGTTCCTGGCACATCCACATTGTCACTTAAGAACTGGTAGAAAATATTAAAATTGTACACTGAAAGCAACTCCAGTCATGGCATGCATTGATCCAGCTATTAATTTATTATGCTGAATCAGTGTCTCAACAGAAAATCAATATGGTACTGTACTGTAATGGAGAGAGAAATTCTCCTACACTCACTATATGTAGTTACCATACTGTACTCCTCTGCCTTAGGACCACCGATTACAAGGCTGTGAATTCCCCGCACCTGCCATCTGCCTGTCTGTATGATCCGCCTAGCTACAGTATTGGTGTATTTACTTAGATGAAGAATTTAATGGTTCGATTAGTGTTTTCTTTTATTTCAGTATTGTATATCACCATAGTGCTGTAAATTTCACTCCTTTCCTTACTCATATTTCAATAAGAGCTATAAAGGAAGTATTTCTTCTTTTCTGATATACATACAGGCAAATTAACAGAATATTTTCTAACAAATGTAATGATTTTTTAGAATATAGTTCTGTATTCCTTTTGTTTGAAAAAGGCTTGGATGCACTATGTAGACTCAATGTAATAAGGGAAGGAGTTAGATTATTCTTTTTTTAAGTACTATTTCTTCAAAAAGGATGAATATGTTACTATAAGAATGCTGTAAATTAGATAACTATATTTTATATTAATAAAATTAGCTTGCATTTCCATACTTTACTGTTTGCTAAACCTTATGAATCCGTGGAAATGTTCACTGTCTATATTTTAAATTGTCAATCTTAACAACTGCTTGGTTCCAATCAAACCAAACAGAAGACATTTTACTGTATTATCATATAATCCCATCATCCCCAACCAGGGGCTCTTTTAGCTCTAGTGTTATGATGTTCAGTAGCTGGGACAGGATGAACTTGTGAAAATGAAGTTCTATGAGGAGACTTTACTCTGTTTTTGTTAGTGACAATGATACAGTCTTGCCAAAAGTGATTCTTCACTGATAGTAAATCCTAGAACAGGTGGATTCTGGTAAAACGCATATGTGCACACACACACACACTTTTCATACTTGATCGCCATCTCCTGCAATCGTGAAAGTAGTGTCTGGAACAGATGAAGAAAGGCCACATCCACCAACAACTATTTTCTAGTTGTCATGTTTAATTGACCAAAACCACAGCTCCTTATCCACAACCAGGCCCCACAGACCTTTCCATGGTTTATCCTGGATGCTTCACATACCTTGGCTCAGTCCATTGACAGCATGTTGACCCCAGTACACCATATCATTCCAGTTCACTGCATCCCATGCATGCTTTTCTCCCTTCTGCATGTTCAGGCCCTGATTGCTCAAAATCTTTTTCACTCCATCCTTCCATCTCCCGTTTTGTCTACCCGTTTTCCTTGTTTCCTTCACTTTTGCTGACTCATTCTCTCCATATATCCAGACCATTTAACACACACTTTTCAGCTCTCAACAACACTATTTTTTAATACTTTACATCTCTCTCACCTTTTCATTATTGACTCAATCAAACCACCTTACACCTCATTTTATATCCAACACATCTGCCCTCCTCTGTACTGCTTTATCTATTGCCTATGCCTCGCATCCATCTGATATTGTTGGGAATATTATTCCTTCAGACAGTCCCATTTTTGCCCTCAAAAAGATCTTTTTCCATACATTCTTTAGCACTCCCATAGTTTTTTGCTTTTACTCTCAACTTTCTCCTTGCACACACTTTTCCAAACTCCATCACCAACTTCTGCAGTGTCTCACTTGAATCAGTCACCAGTGCTGGATCATCAGTGAACTGCATCTTACTTCCAGGCCATATCATACCCTATGGACTTCATATATGCCCCACTCTCGAAGACTCTCAATTTACCTCCCTCACAACTTCATCCATAAACAAGTTGAACAACCTTGCTAACATCACATACCCTTGCTGCAGACCATCCTTCACATAGAACCATTCACTCCTCCTCTCTTCCTGCTCATGCACATGCCATACCTTCTTGATAAAAACTACTCTGCTTCTAGCAGTTTTCTTTCCCCACTACATAGTCTTGTAACTTTCCACAAGGCATTTCTATCAACTTCCGGCCAATTACCCATTTGTCAGCGTTAGGTGAAACAATGGAAAAAATAATAAGAAATAAGATTTTCACATTTCTGGATCACAAAATTATATCGGACAACCAACACTGTTTCTGCAATAGAAGATCATGCCTGAATCTGCTGTAATTTTTTTTATGTTATCAGAATTGGGAAGAAAAAGTACCGTTTGATGTAGTATATTTAGATTTCCAAAAAGTTTTTGATAAAGTACTTCAAGAGACTTTTACATAAACTCAAAGCACACAGAATTGGTGAAGAACTTTGTACTTGGATTAGAAACTGGTTTACCAGAAGAAAGCAACATGTAGTGTTAAACGGCGAAGCCTGAGATTGGCTAGACGTAATGAGTGGTGTACCACAGAAGTTAGTCCTAGTCCCAATTCTTTTCATAATATACATTAATTACCTAGAACTCAGTCTCCTATCTGATATCTCCAAACTTGTTGACGATACTAAACTAGGCAGTAGAGCTGAAAACAGGCAGGACTGTGAATTGATTCATAGTGATCTTGACTTACTAGCAGAGTGGTCAGACAGATGGCAAATGAAGTTTTATATAGGCGAGTGTAAAGCTATGCACTTTAGAGACAAGAATGTACATTGCGACTACAAACTATTTCAGAAACTCTCTAGCTAAAGTAAATGTAGAAAAGGACCTGGGAGTTGTCATTAGCAACAATCTGAAGTGCACCAAACAGTGTCAAGCAGCAGGTAAAAAAGGCAACCAAATGTTAGGTTTCGTAGCCAGGAACATAGATTGCAAGATACCACTTTATGCTTCTCTAGTAGGATCACGCCATGAATATGCAGTCCACTTATGGTCCCCAAACTATAAAAGACAAAAAATTAGAGCATTTGTGAAGGTGCACAATGAAATTGATCCCATCCCTTAGAAATTTGCATATGAAGAAGCTAAAATGAACATCTTTTCAGAATACAAGAAAATATGGTTGCCAGGATAAATGAAATAAACCTCAAAGCTAAAAGATGTAGTACAGACGTAGAGAAAAGATCCTTTTTTTTTTTTATAGGTGTGTTGAGCTTTGGAATAAGTTACCATCAGATGTAATGAATGCTAAGACTGTAAATACCTTCAAAAGTCGTTAAGACAAATATTTTATGAATTCAGGTATACTCTGAGAAGAAAGCCAGAAATAAACTGTATGAACAACAGCGGTAATGGAGAATCTCCCCACCCGATAGCCCAGTTATGGGCAAATCAGGCCTCCTGTTGTCTGTCTTTCTCATGTAAACCCCATCATATGCTCTTTTCCAGATCCATGAATTACACATACAAGTCCGTCTGTTTCTCTAAGAATTTCTCACACACATTCTTTAAAGCAGAAACCAGATCCACACACCCTCCACCACTTTTGAAACCTCACGGCTTTTCCCCATATATATATATATATATATATATATATTTTTTTTTTTTTTTTTTTTTTTTTTTTTTTTTTTTTTTATACTTTGTCGCTGTCTCCCGCGTTTGCGAGGTAGCGCAAGGAAACAGACGAAAGAAATGGCCCAACCTCCCCCCCCCCCATACACATGTACATACACACGTCCACACACGCAAATATACATACCTACACAGCTTTCCATGGTTTACCCCAGACGCTTCACATGCCTTGATTCAATCCACTGACAGCACGTCAACCCCTGTATACCACATGACTCCAATTCACTCTATTCCTTGCCCTCCTTTCACCCTCCTGCATGTTCAGGCCCCGATCACACAAAATCTTTTTCACTCCATCTTTCCACCTCCAATTTGGTCTCCCTCTTCTCCTCGTTCCCTCCACCTCCGACACATATATCCTCTTGGTCAATCTCTCCTCACTCATTCTCTCCATGTGCCCAAACCATTTCAAAACACCCTCTTCTGCTCTCTCAACCACGCTCTTTTTATTTCCACACATCTCTCTTACCCTTACGTTACTTACTCGATCAAACCACCTCACACCACACATTGTCCTCAAACATCTCATTTCCAGCACATCCATCCTCCTGCGCACACCTCTATCCATAGCCCACGCCTCGCAACCATACAACATTGTTGGAACCACTATTCCCTCAAACATACCCATTTTCGCTTTCCGAGATAATGTTCTCGACTTCCACACATTTTTGGATGTGCTGGAAATTAGATGTTTGAGGACAATGTGTGGTGTAAGGTGGTTTGATCGAGTAAGTAATGTAAGGGTAAGAGAGATGTGTGGAAATAAAAAGAGCGTGGTTAAGAGAGCAGAAGAGGGTGTTTTGAAATGGTTTGCGCACATGGAGAGAATGAGTAAGGAAAGATGACCAAGAGGATGTATGTGTCGGAGGTGGAGGGAACGAGGAGAAGTGGGAGACCAAATTGGAGGTGGAAAGATGGAGTGAAAAAGATTTTGAGTGATCGGGGCATGAACATGCAGGAGGGTGAAAGGCGGGCAAGGAATAGAGTGAATTGGATCAATGTGGTATACTGGGGTTGACGTGCTGTCAGTGGATTGAATCAGGGCATGTGAAGCGTCTGGGGTAAACCATGGAAAGTTGTGTGGGGCCTGGATGTGGAAAGGGAGCTGTGGTTTCGGGCATTATTGCATGACAGCTAGAGACTGAGTGTGAACGAATGGGGCCTTTGTTGTCTTTTCCTAGCGCTACCTCGCACACATGAGGGGGGAGGGGGATAGTATTCCATGTGTGGCGAGGTGGCGATGGGAATGAATAAAGGCAGACAGTGTGAATTGTATGCATGGGTATATAGGTATGTGTCTGTGTGTGTATATATATGTGTACATTGAGATGTATAGGTATGTATATTTGCGTGTGTGGACGTGTATGTATATACATGTGTATGGGGGTGGGTTTGGCCATTTTCTTTTGTCTGTTTCCTTGCACTACCTCACAAACGTGGGAGACAGCGACAAAGCAAAATAAAAGTGGATCATAGGGTGGGGGAGGGGGCGAAAATTTTGGGAGCCTTGAAAAATGTGTGGAAGTCGAGAACATTATCCCGGAAAGCAAAAATGGGTATGTTTGAAGGAATAGTAGTTCCAACAATGTTGTATGGTTGCGAGGCGTGGGCTATGGATAGAGTTGTGCGCAGGAGGATGGATGTGCTGGAAATGAGATGTTTGAGGACAATGTGTGGTGTGAGGTGGTTTGATCGAGTAAGTAACGTAAGGGTAAGAGAGATGTGTGGAAATAAAAAGAGCGTGGTTGAGAGAGCAGAAGAGGGTGTTTTGAAATGGTTTGGGCACATGGAGAGAATGAGTGAGGAAAGATTGACCAAGAGGATATATGTGTCGGAGGTGGAGGGAACGAGGAGAAGAGGGAGACCAAATTGGAGGTGGAAGGATGGAGTGAAAAGGATTTTGTGTGATCGGGGCCTGAACATGCAGGAGGGTGAAAGGAGGGCAAGGAATAGAGTGAAGTGGAGCGATGTGGTATACAGGGGTTGACGTGCTGTCAGTGGATTGAATCAAGGCATGTGAAGCGTCCGGGGTAAACCATGGAAAGCTGTGTAGGTATGTATATTTTGCGTGTGTGGACGTGTGTATGTGCATGTGTATGGGGGGGGTTGGGCCATTTCTTTCGTCTGTTTCCTTGCGCTACCTCGCAAACGCGGGAGACAGCGACAAAGTATAAAAAAAAAAAAAAAAATATATATATATATATAAATAACCTTTTGGAAATGAGGGCAAATGAGAGTTGGGGTGAGAGAGTATCATTAAATTTTAGGGAGAATAAAAAGATGTTCTGGAAGGAGGTAAATAAAGTGCGTAAGAGAAGGGAGCAAATGGGAACTTCAGTGAAGGGCGCAAATGGGGAGGTGATAACAAGTAGTGGTGATGTTAGAAGGAGATGGAGTGAGTATTTTGAAGGTTTGTTGAATGTGTTTGATGATAGAGTGGCAAATATAGGGTGTTTTGGTCGAGGTGGTGTGCAAAGTGAGAGGGTTAGTGAAAATGATTTGGTAAACAGAGAAGAGGTAGTAAAAGCTTTGCGGAAGATGAAAGCCGGCAAGGCAGCAGGTTTGGATGGTATTGCAGTGGAATTTATTAAAAAAGGGGGTGACTGTATTATTGACTGGTTGGTAAGGTTATTTAATGTATGTATGACTCATGGTGAGGTGCCTGAGGATTGGCGGAATGCGTGCATAGTGCCATTGTGCAAAGGCAAAGGGGATAAGAGTGAGTGCTCAAATTACAGAGGTATAAGTTTGTTGAGTATTCCTGGTAAATTATATGGGAGGGTATTGATTGAGAGGGTGAAGGCATGTACAGAGCATCAGATTGGGGAAGAGCAGTGTGGTTTCAGAAGTGGTAGAGGATGTGTGGATCAGGTGTTTGCTTTGAAGAATGTATGTGAGAAATACTTAGAAAATCAAATGGATTTGTATGTAGCATTTATGGATCTGGAGAAGGCATATGATAGAGTTGATAGAGATGCTCTGTGGAAGGTATTAAGAATATGTGGTGTGGGAGGCAAGTTGTTAGAAGCAGTGAAAAGTTTTTATCAAGGATGTAAGGCATGTGTACGTGTAGGAAGAGAGGAAAGTGATTGGTTCTCAGTGAATGTAGGTTTGCGGCAGGGGTGTGTGATGTCTCCATGGTTGTTTAATTTGTTTATGGATGGGGTTGTTAGGGAGGTGAATGCAAGAGTTTTGGAAAGAGGGGCAAGTATGAAGTCTGTTGTGGATGAGAGAGCTTGGGAAGTGAGTCAGTTGTTGTTCGCTGATGATACAGCGCTGGTGGCTGATTCATGTGAGAAACTGCAGAAGCTGGTGACTGAGTTTGGTAAAGTGTGTGAAAGAAGAAAGTTAAGAGTAAATGTGAATAAGAGCAAGGTTATTAGGTACAGTAGGGTTGGGGGTCAAGTCAGTTGGGAGGTAAGTTTTAATGGAGAAAAACTGGAGGAAGTAAAGTGTTTTAGATATCTGGGAGTGGATCTGGCAGCGGATGGAACCATGGAAGCGGAAGTGGATCATAGGGTGGGGGAGGGGGCAAAAATCCTGGGAGCCTTGAAGAATGTTTGGAAGTCGAGAACATTATCTCAGAAAGCAAAAATGGGTATGTTTGAAGGAATAGTGGTTCCAACAATGTTGTATGGTTGCGAGGTGTGGGCTGTGGATAGAGTTGTGCACAGGAGGATGGATGTGCTGGAAATGAGATGTTTGAGGACAATGTGTGGTGTGAGGTGGTTTGATGGAGTAAGTAATGTAAGGGTAAGAGAGATGTGTGGAAATAAAAAGTGTGTGGTTGAGAGAGAAGAAGAGGGTGTTTTGAAATGGTTTGGGCACATGGAGAGAATGAGTGAGGAAAGATTGACCAAGAGGATATATGTGTCGGAGGTGGAGGGAACGAGGAGAAGAGGGAGACCAAATTGGAGGTGGAAAGATGGAGTGAAAAAGATTTTGTGTGATCGGGGCCTGAACATGTAGGAGGGTGAAAGGAGGGCAAGGAATAGAGTGAATTGGATCGATGTGGTATACCGGGGTCGACGTGCTGTCAGTGGATTGAATCAGGGCATGTGAAGCGTCTGGGGTAAACCATGGAAAGTTTTGTGGGGCCTGGATGTGGAAAGGGAGCTGTGGTTTCGGGCATTATTGCATGACAGCTAGAGACTGAGTGTGAACGAATGGGGCCTTTGTTGTCTTTTCCTAGGCTACCTCGCACACATGAGGGGGAGGGGGATGTTATTCCATGTGTAGCGAGGTGGCGATGGGAATAAATTAAGGCAGACAGCATGAATTATGTACATGTGTATATATGTATATGTCTCTGTGTGTATATATATGTGTACATTGAGATGTATGGGTTTGTATATTTGCATGTGTGGACGTGTATGTATATACATGTGTATGGGGGTGGGTTGGGCCATTTCTTTCGTCTGTTTCCTTGCGCTACCTCGCAAACGCGGGAGACAGCGACAAAGCAAAATAATAATAACAATAATGATAATAATGAAATATTTTTTTATTATTATTTTGCTTTGTCGCTGTCTCCCGCGTTTGTGAGGTAGCGCAAGGAAACAGACGAAAGAAATGGCCTAACCCACCCCCATACACATGTATATACATACACGTCCACACATGCAAATATACATACCCATTATGTAAGTATATATTTTATCTGTTACACTTAGTTGCTGTCTCTGTGTTAGCGAGGTAGCGCAAGGAAACAGACTAAAGAATGGCCCAACCCACCCACATACTCGTGTATATACATAAACGTCCACACACGCACATATATGTAACTATGCATTTCACAGTATGTATACATAAACATACATAGACATGTATATATATATATATACACGTACACATCCACACTTGCTGCCTTCATCCCTCCCCTGCGTGCAAGGTAGCACTAGGAAAAGACAACAACGGCCATATTCGTTCACACTCAGTCTCTATCTGTCATGTGTAATGCACCGAAACCACAGTTCCCTTTCCACATCCAGGCCCCTTAAAACTTTCCATGGTTTACTCCAGATACCTTACATACCCTGGTTCAATCCATTGACAGCATGTCGACCCCAGTATACCACGTCGTTCCAATTCACTCTATTCCTTGCACACCTTTCACGCTCCTGTATGTTCAGGCCCCGATTGCTCAAAATCTTTTTCACTCCATCCCTCCACCTCCAATTTGGTCTCCTACTTCTCCTCGTTCCCTCCACCTCTGACACATATATCCTCTTGGTCAATCTTTCCTCACTTATTCTCTTCATGTGACCAAACCATTTCAATACACCCTCTTCTGCTCTCTCAGCCACACTCATTTTATTACCACACACCTCTCTTACCCTTTCATTACTTACTCAATCAAACCACCTCACGCCACATATTGTCCTCAAACATCTCATTTCCAACACATCCACCCTCCTCCGCACAACCTTATCTACAGCCCACGCCTCGCAACCATATAACATTGTTAGAACTACTACTCCTTCAAACATACCCATATTTGCTCTCCAAGATAACTTTCTGGCCTTCCACACATTCTTCACTGCTCCCAAAACCTTCGCCTCCTCCCCCACCCTGTGAGTGACTTCCTCTTCCTTGGTTCCATCTGCTGCTAAATCCACTCCCAGATATCTAAAACACTTCACTTCCTCCAGTTTTTCTCCATTCAAACTTACCTTCCAATTATCTTGTCCCTCAACCCTCCTGAACTTAATAACCTTGTTCTTATTCACATTTACTCTCAGCTCTCTTCTTTCACACACTTTACCAAACTCAGTCACCAACTTCCTTAGTTTCTCACCCGAATCAGCAACCAGCGCTGTATCATCTGCGAACAACAACTGACTCACTTCCCAAGCCCCCTCATCCACAACAGACTGCATACTTGCCCCTTTCTCCAAGACTCTTGCATTCACCTCCCTAACAACCCCATTCATATACAAATTAAACAGCCATGGAGACCTGTGTGTGTGTGTGTGTGTTTTATTGAGAATGGCAGAGGAGAGAGAGAATTTTTGTGGTGATGCTGAGGTTTAAAAACTTTGTGAATTGCTTGCCCCTGATGAGGTGGATTGTCTCCATAAAACATGTAGTGTTGTATGTATAGAAAAATTACATGTTAAATAAGATTATATGAACTACTGATTTGCGATTTCACCTTTATATACATACATATGAGTTGCTGTGTGTTTCATACAGAACTCTTCACTTGTATCATGTGGTCCAGTGGTAACTTGTGTTTTGATAATGTTCTCGTTTATGTATATGCAAACTTGTGTTTGTCTAAAAAGCTCATGATTTGGAATTATAGAACTTTTATGGGAAATATTTGCTAAATGAGACAGCTCCATAGTCATTGCTTATTGCAATTTTTCTCTTGAATACTGCAATGATATTTATTGTATATATAGTTCCTTCTTTTGATATTTTCTATGATGTTATGATATAAACTAAAGGCAACTGCTTGTGTGATAGCAAAACATATATTGCAGAATTATTATCCTTATGTTTTAAATGTTGCTGTTAAGTTGTTAATCTGATTGGTGGGGATTGTCTGTGACAAGTATCTGTAATGAGATAATATGTAGGCCACCTTGCTTTAAACACAATAAGTGGCATTTGTTTGAAATATTTTTATAGGGTTGAAATATATCTCATTGAGAATATTCCTTTCAATAGTGGTATACTGATCTATACCTTTTCTAATGAATATATTAATGAAACTGCAAAACTGCATTATCACATTGGTCAGTAGATACAAATACCACATGAGAAATAAAAGATTTTTTTTCCAGTCTAATATACAGGACCATCCTCAGTATCCTGAAAAGGGTCATAAAATATGACTAAAATACAGGGCTCCCATAAATCTTACATTTCTCCTGTGTGGGTTTTATTTTAACCTTAACAAAAAATTACTATTAATAAAAAATTTAAACAAGCGTAATTAACTAAACCTTCTTACCTATATTTATTTGCTTTTAAAAACCATTGAAAAGATATGTAATTCTTCCTGAATCTAGATTTATTGAATGTATACTCTTTTTACCTAACTAAACTATGTTGGAATGTCAGGATAACATGTAGAATTAAAGACAAATTGGCATAAAAACGAGATTCCAGTATACCTTTGCTTTTCAGCATTTTCGGACATTTCTCCAGTACCTGATTATTTTTAAGCACAGTTCGATGTGCTCTGTGGTTTTGAAATCTACATTTTAGATGTTGCTGCTCCTCAACATTTGTACTCTTACATTGTCAGTTTTGGTCGTATTGTAGTCGATGGTCAAGGGCATGTGGTGGCAGGTTCTAAGCAGTGCCCTCTTTTGTTGCAGAGTGTGTTGTATGACTCGCTTACGAACCTTCACTCCTCGTTTGGCTTTGGTACGCTCACCACACACACCACATCTGCAGCTGACCCCATCCGCCCATATGTGTGCCACACTTGTGGGAAACGCTTCAAGCTCAACCATCACCTGAAGCAACACAGCAGAATCCATACTGGGGAGAGACCCTTTGCCTGCAACCTTTGTGGCAAAACTTTTACACAGCAAAGTAGCTACCATTACCACATAAAGAAGAAGCTTTGCGGATCGATCAATATGAAAACAGACATTACACCCCTGATTATGAATCAGTCTCTTGTAACCCTAGCAAGTGGGATTCCTTCTAACGCATCTCTTCAGACTGGGATTGATACTGGTATAGGAATATCCAGTGGAATTCAGTCAGACTTGGCTAAGCCTAATGTATCTCTGACAAACATGAACATGACTGGGCCTTCTGTGACAAATCCAAGTGGAATTCATTGTAATTTAGTCATGCCAAGTGGAATGCAGCCTGATTTGTTGGAGGTCAATGTATCCATGCCAAATGTTATTGAACCAAATGTGGCCCTTGTAACTTCAACTGATTCTAGTATGGACATGCCAAGCCCTGAAGTATTTCAGCCAAATGTCAGTCAGTCATAACCATTTTGGTTAGAATATGTAAGCATCTTCTGGACTAAGCTCTTGGTATAGCACTTCTCTCACTTCTGATTTTATTTTAAACCACACATATTTCAGTTTGAACACAAGTATTAATTTCTGATGATAAAAGATTTCCACATGGAAAATAGTTTATAAAAAAGTGAAGCTGGGCTTTCTTGTCCCCAGGCATGGGAAGTGAGTGCGTCCTCAAGACAGTGTGGTACCCCCCAGGCAGGAGTGGAAGGCATGGTAGCTGGCTGGTTGGGCTCTGGGATCCTCGGGTCACACACGCCACAGCGAAACAGGGGTGGGGATGATTCAACCCTTAAGCAGCATCACTGTCCCTTCTGCACTAAACAGTTCCGGCGAAAGGATCACCTAACTCAGCACATCCGTATTCATACAGGCGAAAAGCCTTATGCGTGTCCTCGTTGTGGCAGGGGCTTCAACCAGAAAAGTCCTCTCATGTATCACATGAGCATTTGTCGATAGATATGTCGATTTCCTGAGTATTGAATTGAAGATTTTACAGTTATTTTGATTGGTAATTACCCCCCCCCCCCCTTTCTTTCGGATTAATGGTTCATATATCACGAGCAATATTTTTGAGTGTTTGAGAAGTGAATACTGTTGAATTTCATGAGAAATTATAGATGGAGGCATAACTCAGATCTCTGTATTGTAGGTCATAGTTTATTTCATTGGTGATGCGTGTTGAATCTGCATTGATAATTGATTTTGTGCTCTTCAGATATATAAAAACTTTGTTATCAGAGAGGATGAGAGATAATTTTCATAATAAGAAATTGTTTACACAAACATCTATGTTTTGGTTAATGCCTAATTGTTAAGATAACTAAGAATGCGTGGGTGTGTGACTAGGCTTTGCTGTGTGTTGCAGGGTGGTGGTGGTGGCATGGGTGGAATGGCTGTCAAGCTTCCACACCTCTGGCTGGCTGGTGGGTCAGGCATAGGAAGCCGCCCCTCGCCATTGCCACAGCAGCACCAGCAGCCACAACAACAGCACCAGCAGGGACTACCTGACCCACGGCCATATGCTTGCTCCTTCTGCGGTCGTCGTTTCAAGCGCTCTGACCATCGCCGACAGCATGAGCGGCTGCATACCGGGGAGAAGCCTTATGGGTGCCCTCGTTGTGGTGCTAAATTTGCTCAACAGAGTGGCCTCCATTATCATAAACTTAATGCCTGTCGTGAGGAGCAGCATACATAGTTGTTGACTATAAAAAAAGAATCCATTAGAACTTCTTGTATTTGTTGTATACTGTTGCTGAACCAAGAACCACTCCTATCTGTTTTCATTCACCAAAGACTGAGCTTTATTGCTGAACTACTACATTATTTGAAATGCACCCGTAAAGCAAATATCATAGGTAGTTTCAGTTACACCACATCTAATGAGATTGTGGGGTTAGGTATCATCTATTTTTTCGATTACATCTCAGTATCATTACTCGACTGATACAGGGTATACAAGCTCCTCTAAGAAATCTATGAGCACTTACTTTTTTGCGTTAATCTTATAAAAGTTGTTTGCATGTCTACCAGGAGGTTGTGGCAGAAGTTGAATTTAACTACCTCTCCAGTTTCATCACTGGTTAGTTCATAAAACAGAATCAGGATTATTTGAAAATATGTTTGTGGCAAGTTTTCATTTTAAGTGTAGGGTGTTTAAGAAACAAAGTAAGGAAATCTTGTGCAATTGTGGGATATATTATGTTAATATTTTGATATGGGATAGTGTATGAAAATAATCTAAGTGACTGATTAAATCCCAGAGTTGGGTGTAGCTTCGGAAGTGGGTGTATGAGTGTGTTTGTTTCTGTGTGTGTGATGCAGGATGCAGCAGTAATGCCCACCTCTTGTCTGTTGCAGAGTGGCCAGGGGGTCGTGGCGTGTGGGTGGCAGCAGTTGGGTGAGGGCGGGCCATGGGTGGGTGGCCGCCAGGGTTGGGTGGTGCCAGGCAGGCCAACTGGGGCTGGGGAGCGCAGGTTTGTGTGTGATGTATGTGGGCGCAGCTACAAGCGACGGGACAACCTCAGTCAACATCAACGCAGCCACACTGGAGAGCGACCATATGTTTGTCCACGATGTGGTTCAGCATTCTCCCAGCGTTGGGCTCTTCACTATCATAGGCTGAAGGGTTGTGTTACAGCCCATTAATGCCTTTGGAATATTTTACTCTTAGTCCCTTGTTACAGTTTGTGCTCGAGCAATTTTAAGGAATACTTGGTAGCATTGCACCAGTAATTTTGGTAATGGTAATGGTAGAATGAAATCATTGGTTATGGCAGGGTCGAGTTGGTGATAAAAGTATTGTGTAAATTTGCCACTTTTCTGATGGGCAGTGTGCAAGATGTGTAGATGCAGTTGTTGGAGCTGACGTGGTGTCTGTGTTACAGGCGTGGTGGTGGGCTGCACGGGGGTGTCTTGGGGAGGTGCCTGTGGGCCTGCAGGCCCACACTTGCCCGTACTGTGGCCGCATCTTCACTCGCCATGACTCTCTCAAGCAGCACCTACGGATACATACAGGGGAACGACCTTACAAGTGCAACATTTGTGGTCATGCATTCAAACACCGCATGTCCCTCACACGACACAAGAACAAATGTTTCCCAGAAGCCCTAACCTCATCACATCATTGGAAACCAATTTAAATAGTGAAAATAATTCTAGTTGGTTTCACCAGGCTCCCGGTGCTTTTGCCCCTATATTTATTTATTTATTTTTAAAATGAACTTTCAGTGATAGATGGATGCCATAGCTCTACATTGTGAACATGACTAAGTATTTAAGATGAACAGTATTTTTGTAAGTCGTTAAAGTTCACTTGCCCTGGTTTTGCAGAATTTGGTGTTATCAGTTTCATGAAGATGAACACTGGTTTCTTGTGAATAATTTCTGCTGATGCTTCCTGGTGCCAATTCTCAAGTCAATTCCAGTTATGTTTTTATTACATTTTAGCACTGTAGAAAGCATGTAGCAATGTATAAAGCATCTGAAAGAATGATAAAGTCTTTGATTTGTTATTCAAGTTTTTCTGATGGTTGTTCAATGCAGTTTTACTGATTTTCAGAATATATATATATATATATATATTTTTTTTTTCTATGTAAGTTTTTTAGCCACAATTGGATGTGGAACAAATAAAGAGGATAACTGGTTTAATGATTCTTTTTAACCCCTCACTGAAATAAATTCCTCATTAAAGCTTAACATAAAATACAGAAATAGATATTTTTCATGCCATTTCTCTGTGGAGTGTGTGTCATAAGAACTGAATATGAACACATGAAAAGAAATGACAGTAATGAGGCCATTAAAAGTGGAATACAGCTCTGAAATTTTGACTCCCTCGTGAAAACGTTATTGAATGCTGAAAGAAATATTTCTCATACCATTACCCTGTAGAGTGTAAATGTTTGTCATTAGAACTGAACAAGAAAACAAAACAGTAACAAATAAGGCCTTAAAAGATGAAATGTTTGATTGGCTTTAAAGAAACAATGCCAAGGTATCATGAAACCATTGGTCAGGATGATGGATTAATGGCTGGAAAAAATGCAGTACAGGATGGGTATTGAAATGCTTATGATGTAACAGTTAAAGCATTCTTCAAATTAAACTAAGGTTTTCTGAAATTATTGTACCTCATTAATATTTTAGTAAAGTGTTTGGGTCTTCAGGCAGATCAGAGAGATTCATGAAGATGGGCATGTAGTATTTGGAGAGTGGTTAGAGGAATGAGGTAGATGGATTGATTGGAAAGTTGGCAAGGAAGGATAGGATTTTTAAGGGATTATCCCTTGATGAATGAATGAGTATGTGGGAAGTAATGAAATAAGGGATTGTAGGATGTTGAGTACATGGATATGGTAAGAGTATGGAATAAGGATTATGTTTTTTTGTGAGTGAATGGATTTGGTTAGACTATAGAAGATGGATTACTCTGTGTTGAGTGAATGTATATGGTAAGGTTATAAAATATAAATGAAAATAAACATAAAAAATGTGAAGAATGATAAAGTGGAAGGAGTGTTGGCATCATGTGCATATAATAAAGAGTTAGAATGTTTAATGCTTTGCTAGCATATATGCATTAAGTATCTTCATTGTAGCCACTGTTTTGTTAGGTGTCTGGTCATGGTTTTTCTCCTAGGATTCTAAGCTTTACATAGTATTCAAAGAACTTAAATGTATTTATGAACTCTTCTTTCATAATGCTACGAAATAGCGATGGATGAAAGCCAGGTACCTTATTTTATGCACTTGTAACATTATCTGATATTATAATGTCTAGATATCTGTTTATTTTATGAGTGTGTGTTTTATGAAAGTTGAAAAGTTACATGCTTGATATTGGTTGTGAAGTCTTTATGGTCATAGGAAAGATCCTTTTGTGTAGGAATATAAGAATGTTGTCTAACAGGATGACCCAGAAACCCACTGATTCCAAATTTAGTTGAGCCCACAATTAAGGTAGTTTGAATTTGTGATGAGGTTAGTAAATTCTCAGTTTCATAAAGATGTGAAGTATTTTATATTGTAAGAGTGGTGGATGAACAGAACAGAATGAAAGTAAACATGGTAAATAGAGATTTAAGTTACAAGATTTTAGAAAATGTTCAAAAGAGCTAGAGCCCTACAAGTATAAAACTCCCCTCACCATAGAAATAGGTAATTATTAAAACATGAAAACCTTATTCATGGTAAACAAAACTCAAAACATAGAGACTTACAGGTTTAGAACCCTTTTCCCATATTGTATGAATGGTTAATTACACTGGGTGTAATTTGATTGTTTTATTTTTAGTATTTAGAAAAGTTTTGAATCGTGAAACCTTATGTATGGTAGCTAGAGACTGAGTGTGAATGAATGTGGCCTTTTTTTGTCTGTTTTCCTGGCACTACCTCACTGAAGCGTGGGGTAGCGATGCTGTTTCCTGTGGAGCGGGGTGGCGCCAGGAATTGATGAAGGGAAGCAACTATGCATATGTACTTGTGTATGTATGTATATGTCTTTTTATGTATATGTTGATATGTATATGTGCATTTGTTATTGTATGTGTATATGAGTGGATGGGCCATTTTCCGACTTTCCTGGCATTGATGTGCTGTCAATGGGAATGGATGAAGGCAGCATGTATGAATATGTACATGTGTATATATGTATATGTCTGTGTATGTATATGTATGTATACGTTGAAATGTATAGGTACGTATAAGTGCATGTATGCGCGTTTATGTATATACGTGTGGGTGGGTTGGGCCATTCTTTCATCTGTTTCCTTGTGCTACCTCGCTAATGCGGGAGACAGCAACAAAGTGTAATAAAGTATTTTAGATGTCTGGGAGTGGATTTAGCAGTGGATGGAACCATGGAAGCGGAAGTGAGTCACAGGGTGGGGGAGGGGCGAAAGTTCTGGGAGCGTTGAAAAATGTGTTGAAGGCAAGAACATTATCTTGGAAAGCAAAAAAGGGTATGTTTGAAGGAAAAGTGGCTCCAACATTGTTATATGGTTGCGAGGCATTGGCAATAGATAGGGTTGTGTGGAGGAGGATGGATGTGTTGGAAATGAGATGTTTGAGGACAATACGTGGTGTGAGGTGGTTTGATCAAGTAAGTAATGAAAGGGTAAGAGAGATGTGTGGTAATAAAAAAAAGTGTGGTTGAGAGAGCAGAAGAGGGTGTATTGAAATGGTTTGGTCACTTGGAGAGAATGAGTGAGGAAAGATTGACAAAGAGGATATACGTGTCACAGGTGGAGGGAACGAGGAGAAATGGGAGACCAAATTGGAGATGGAAAGATGGAGTGAAAAAGATTTTGAGTGATTGGGGGCCTGAACATGCAGGAGGGTGAAAAGCATGCAAGGAATAGAGTGAATTGGAACGATGTGGTATACCGGGGTCGACGTGCTGTCAGTGAATTGAACCAGCGCATGTGAAGCGTCTGGGGTAAACCATGGAAAGTTTTGTGTGGCCTGGATGTGGAAAGGGAGCTGTGGTTTCAGGTGCATTATACATGACAGCCAGAGACTGAGTGTGAACGAATGAGGCCTTTGTTGTCTGTTTTCCTGGCACTACTTCACAGAAGCTGGGAGTAACGATGCTGTTTCCTGTGGGGTTGGGTAGTGACAGGGATGGATGAAGACAGTCAAGTATGAATATGTTCATGTGTATATATGTATATGTTGATATGTATATGTGGGTGTATGGGTGCTTATGTATATATATGTGTATATGAGTGGATGGGCAATTCTTTGAAACAGCAATTGTGTATGATGATAAATAAATGAATATATATATATATATTATCTCGGAAAGCAAAAATGGGTATGTTTGAAGGAATAGTGGTTCCAACAATGTTGTATGGTTGCGAGGCGTGGGCTATGGATAGAGTTGTGCGCAGGAGGATGGATGTGCTGGAAATGAGATGTTTGAGGACAATGTGTGGTGTGAGGTGGTTTGATCGAGTGAGTAACGTAAGGGTAAGAGAGATGTGTGGAAATAAAAAGAGCGTGGTTGAGAGAGCAGAAGAGGGTGTTTTGAAGTGGTTTGGGCACATGGAGAGGATGAGTGAGGAAAGATTGACCAAGAGGATATATGTGTCGGAGGTGGAGGGAACAAGGAGAAGAGGGAGACCGAATTGGAGGTGGAAGGATGGAGTGAGGGAGATTTTGTGTGATCGGGGCCTGAACATGCAGGAGGGTGAAAGGAGGGCAAGGAATAGAGTGAGTTGGAGCGGTGTGGTATACCGGGGTTGACGTGCTGTCAGTGGATTGAAGCAGGGCATGTGAGGCGTCTGGGGTAAACCGTGGAAGGCTGTGTAGGTATGTATATTTGCGTGTGTGGACGTATGTATATACATGTGTATGGGGGGGGGGGGGTTGGGCCATTTCTTTCGTCTGTTTCCTTGCGCTACCTCGCAAACGCGGGAGACAGCGACAAAGTATAATAAAAAAAAAAATATAATATATATATATATATATATATATATATACACACACATGTAAACTTTTATGTTAATGCCCACAACTACTATAGGTTGACTATTCCTTATCCGAAATGCCAGGGACCAGACGTATTATGGATTTTTTTTGGATTTTGGAATATTTGCATGTACATAATGAGATGTGGAAAACAGGATGGTATGGAAACAAACAGGTTAGAGCTTAGACATACCTTAACATTTCGAATGTGGAAAACAGGATGGTATGGAAACAAACTGGTTAGAGCGTGGAAAACAGGATGGTATGGAAACAAACAGGTTAGAGCTTAGACATACCTTAATGTTTCGACCGTTCATCGCTGTTCCTCAGGAGACACTGATTCCAGCATTCAGTGGGACTGCTCCCTACAAGTGATGGTTACCTGATAGGGCGCCTTGGCACATCACTTTCTGATTGGATTGCTTGTTCTGCTGCTTCCACCCATTCACAGACCTTGTGTTAACACTGTTCTTAATCCCTTCCTCTAGGTAAGCTTTTACTTTATCACTAAATAGTTTTCACTTGCCTGTAGTTGCTTTGGTGTCGACTGTTTAATGATAGTGAAAGCTTACCTAGAGGAAGGGATTGATTACGATGTTAACACAGGTCTAAGTTCATCTGCTGGTCAAATCATGCAGAAGAGATCACTGTGAACTGGTGAAGGCAGCAGGATAAGCAATCCAATCAGAGAGCAATACGCCAAGGTGTCCAACAGGGTGGCCATCACTTGCTGGGGAATATAGTTCTGCCGAATGCTGGAATTGGTATCCTCTGTGGAAGACAGTAGAGCAGTTGAAACGTTGAGGTATGTCTCAGTTCTAATCCATTTGTTTCCATACCATCCTGTTTTCCACATTTGTCATGGTGGATTATAGATAATGAGATATCTTTGGGTTGGGACTCAAGTCTAAACACAAAATCCACTTATGTTTCATATACAACTTATACACATAGTCTGAAGGTAATGTATGCAATATTTTTAATGATTTTGCACATGAAACAAAGTTTTGTGTAACACTGAATCATCAGAAAGCTAAGGTGTCACAACCTCAGCCTCCCATGTAGACAATCTGTGGTTGTTTGGCATCACCTTCATTCTTGAGTTTATATGCTACTGGTAAGCAATCATTTTCTTACACTTTTTCACACAGAGCAGAAAATAAGCAAAAAAACAGGAAGTAATGCATGTTGGTCTGGCAGTGATGGTTTGTAACAAACTGGCCCCAACAGAACATCTGAGCCCAACATGGGCAAGTGAGGTCAGGTGTGGAATTTTCATTTGTAACATCATTTTGCCACTCAAAAACATTTGGATTTTGGAACATTTCGGATAAGGAATGCTCAATCTGTATTTTTAAGTGAAACCAACTCTTATATTTGCTTCATTCATATTTCCATGGAATGGATGACTTCCATTTGACTCAAGCTTTTTTTTTCCAGTCATCCAGAACCCAGTGTTAGTGTATTATTATTAATAACATTTTCATTTTCATACTTGATCGCCATTTCCCGCATTAGTGAGGTCGCACCGGGGACAGACAAAGGCCACATTCACTCACATCCATTCTCTAGCTGTCATGGGTAATGCACCATAACCACAGATTCCTCTCCACAACCATATCCCACAGACCCTTTCATGGTTTACCCTGGCCAATTCACATACCCTGGTTCAGTCCATTGACAGCAAGTATACCATATTGTTCTGTGCACATCTTTCACTATCCTGTATGTTGAGGCCCTGATTGCTCAAAATCTTTTTTAAGTATACCTGGCTGAGTGTATGGAAGAATGGCTGTTGGCAGGTTGGTTACGTGCTGAGAGCATCAGAGTGAGGAGTGGCTTCAGTAGTTGTGGAGCATGGTGGACCAAGTGTTTGCTTGTAAAAATTTGTGTGAGAAATACTTGGAATAGAGAATGATTTATATGTGGCTTTTATGGATCTGGAGAAAGCATATGATAGGATTTACTGAGGTGCCTTGGGGAAAAGTATTATGAATATATAGTCTGGGAGTAAAGCTACCTGAAGCAGAGGAGTGTCTATCAAGAGAGTAAGGAGTCTGTGCAAGTAGGAGGGAAAGTTCTAAATAAAAGTGGATGAGCTTCAAGGATGTGTTATATCACCTTGGCTGTTGATTTTATTTATGGACAGGTTGATAGGGAAGTTGAATGCAAGGTTTTTGGAGAGAGGGGTGGGTCTTCAACAGTTTTCTTTGTTAAATTCTTTAACGCCGCCACATCCTCGTTGATGGCTTCTCACTCTCCTGGTTGGGGAACCTCAAAGGTGGTATACACCTCTGTTGCAATCTTCTCCCTGTTAAGGACACTGTAAGGGTAATCCACTTTCAGTTAGTCCAGGACATCCTTCCAATCATATCAAACTATCTGCTTTCCATAAGAATGAAAGTATCAACCTGAAGTCACCCAGAATCAAATTCATCCACGGTTGCTTCTGCTGCATTTACCTCTAACAGGTTCTTCCAACCAGTAACAAGGTGTTTGGGGAGGCTTTGTTCCATTTTGTCTTGAAAGTTGTGAAGAGCATCAAGGATATTGTAACCCTTGAGGTTTTTCAGGGCCCTCCAGCAATGCTTCTGCAAGTGTGACATCCTTTAGCAGGAGGTGCCTTTTATACCTCATTTAGGTGAGGATTATACCCTGATCAAGGGACTGAATCAGTGAGATGGTGTTCAGAGGGAGGAAATTACTTTAATGTAGCTGTTGCTTTCTAGAGATTCTCCTCAATGGGGTGTGTGCAGTTACATTACCTAGGAGCAGCAGTGCCTTGAGCTCCTTCCTGCTGATGCATTTCTTCTAAATCTGTAATGTTTGGACATTGGGTACATACATGTTGTGAAACTGGTCTGTGGACATCTCACAGGTGAGCCATACCCTCTTGCTGACTCTTAAGGATACTGGCAGGGGGTCTTGATGTTACAAAGAGCACATGGCTTATCAGCATTGCCTATTACCATCACTTTTGCCCTGTGTGAGTTGTCCATGTTAGTGCACAGGAGCTCAGGTATGGAGAGCTTTATGCACTTACATTAGGTCCTGGAATGCTGGACTTCCTTCTAGATGACATAGTATTGTTGGGCAGGGACTTCTAGAATGCCTTTTTCATCCATGATGTAGAGTTCATATGAGCTTGTGGATTTTGTCACGCATGAGCACCAGCAGCTTAAATCATGGTACGTCTGTATTTCGCCCTGCCAGTTTCCACACTCATGAAAATGTCTTGTTGAGAAAAAGACAATACCATATAGTATTTCTTAATACTAAAACAACAGATGTTTCCAAAAAAATATCAGAATGATTACTGGAGTTTTCCAGTATCCAGAATTCCAATATTGTAAGACATTGGGTTGCATCTATATATACCAGTCGGGAATCCAAAATTCTTTGGGGTCAGATTGCTTCAGAATTTGGAATTTTTTGTGTATTTGAATACCAGCACAATTAAGGTAGCTAACCCAGTGGATCCCCAAACTCTGGCCATGATTTTTTAATATAATTAGCATCATTGAGTGATTTTCCATACTGAGCAAAAATCTTCAATATCTCAAAACCATCATTAACTAAATTGGATCTGTACAAAATAGAATTCATCAAAAAATTTGACTTATTTTAGTTATTATTTTAGTTTTTTATTCCACAGAAAATGTGGTTTTTTTCCTCTTGCTCACTTCTGGCACAAAGAGTTTTGCGAACTACTTCATAGTGCCTTTCACTGAAAAAGTTTTGCAGACCACTGATTCAAAGCATCAGATGCAAAAAGCTTTATTATCCTTCCTTATCATGCCAAATCTCTCACTCCACCATGCTTCCTTTGTTCAAAGATTTTTGTTTGGTGACAGCCAGCATTTTTGATAGGCTGAAAAGTAGATCAGTTGCAAAATTTTGCTTATCACATGTTGAAATAAAGAATTTTGGATATTCCAATAGATTGAAACTATAATCATACAAAGCACATTTGGCTACATACTATATTCACAATGGTTTCTTAAATGCTTTCCTGCTTGTCATAGAAGGCAACTGAAAGGGGGAGGGAGCGGGGGATTGGAAATCCTCTCCTCACATTTTTGATTTTCGTAAATAAGGAACAGAGAAGGGGGGTCAGGTGAGAATATTCACCCTAAGGCTCAGTCCTCTGTTCTTAATGTTACCTCACTGATGTAGGAAATGGTGAATATGTATGAAAGAAAAAAAAAAGATATATATATATTTATTGTTTATTATGCTTAATCGCCATCTCCCATGTAAGTGAGGTAGTGCAAGGAAAGAGACAAAAGAATGGCCCAAACCCACCCTCACACACATGTATATACATAAGCGCCCACACACGCACATATACATACCTATACATTTCAAGGTATACATACATATACATAGACAGACATATACATATATACACATGTACATATTCATACTTGCTGTTTTCATCCATTCCCGTCGCCACCCCACCACACATGAAATAGCATCCCCCTATGAGTCCATGGGGAAATGAAACATGATAAGTTCCCAAGTGCACTTTTGTGTAATAATCACATCAGGGGAGATATAAGAAAGAAATATAACAGTCAGCTGATATACAATGAAGAGACGTAGCTTGGATGCCATTTGCACTTCCCCAATCTGATGCTTTGTGCTCTCTTCACCCTCTCAATCAATACCCTTCCAGATTTCCTTGGAATACTCAAAAAACTAATACCTCTGTAGTTTAAACTCTCACCTTTATCCCCTTTGCATTGTACAATGACACTATGCATACATTCTGCCAATCCTCAGGCAATTCACCTCAATCCATACATACATTGAATATCCTTACCAACCAATCAACAACACAGTCACCCCTATTTTAATGAATTTTACTGCAATACCATCTAAACCCGCCATCTTGCCGTATTTCTTCTGTAAAGCTTTCACTACTTCTTCTCTCTTAACCAAGCCATTTTCCCTGGCCCTTTCACTTTGCACACCACCTTAACCAAAACACCCTACATCTGCCACTCTATCATCAAACACATTCAACAAACCTTCAAAATACTCACTCTATCTCCTTCTCACTTCATCACCACTTGTTATTTCTTCCCCATTTGCCCCTTCACTGGAGTTTTCATTTGCTCTCTTTTCTTACACACGTTATTTACCTCCTTCCAAAACATCTTTTTATTGTCTCTAAAGTTTAATGATACTCTTTCACCTCAACTCTCATTTGCTCTCTTTTTCAAGCCTTACACCTTTCTCTTAACCTCTTGCCACTTTTTTTTATACATCTCCCAGTCATTTGCACCCCTTCCCTGCAAGTACCATCCAAACACTACTCTTTTTTCTTTAACTAACGATGTGCTGTCAATGGATTGAACCAGGGCATGTGAAGCATTTGGGGTAAACCATGGAAAGTTTTGTGGGGTCCATACCTCACAACCATGCAACATTGTTGGAACCACTATTCCTTCATACATACTCATTCTTGCTCTCTAAGATAACGTTCTTGCCTTCCACATATTCTTCAAAGCTCGCAGAACCTTCATCCCCAACCCCACCCTGTGGCTCACTTCTGCTTCCTTGGTTCCATCTGCTGCTAAGTTCACTCTAAGATATCTAAAACATTTCACTTCCTCCAGTTTTTCCTTTCAAACTTACTTACCAATTAACTTGACCCTCAACCCTACTGTGCCTAATAACCCTGCCCTTATTCACATTTACTCTCAACTTTCTTCTTTCACACACTTTACCAAACTCGGTCACCAACCTAGTTGCTTCTAGCAACTTACCTCCCACACCATATAATCTTAAAACATTCCACAAAGCATCTCTATCAGCCCTATCATATTCCTTCTCCAGATCCATAAATGCTACATACAAATCCATTTGCTTTTCTGAGTACTTGCATACATTCTTCATGTATCTCCCCTGATGATGTGATTATATATGAAAGTACACTTGGAACTTACTGTGTTTCATTTTCCTCATGGTTATCAGCATATGTATATTATACTTAATCACTTAATATGTGGTGTGAGGTGGTTTGATTGAGTAAGTAATGATAGGGTAAGAGAGATGTGTGGTAATAAAAAGAGTGTGGTTGAGAGAGCAGAAGAGGGTGTGTTGAAATGGTTTGGACACATTGAGAGAATGAGTGAGGAAAGATTGACAAACCGGATATATGTGTCAGAGATGGAGGGAAGAAGGAGAAGCAGGAGACCAAATTAGGGGTGGAAGGATCGAGTGAAAAAGATTTTGAGCGTTCGGGGCCTGAACAAACAGGAGGGTGAAAGGCATGCAAGGAATAGAGTGAATTGGAATGATGTGGAGCACCGGGATCGAGGTGCTGTCAATTAATTGAACCAGGGCATGTGAATCTCTCTCTCTCTCTCTCTCTCTCTCTCTCTCTCTCTCTCTCTCTCTCTCTCTCTCTCTCTCTCTCTCTCTCTCTCTCTCTCTCTCTCTCTATCCTTCAGCCTCTCATTGTAGCTAGTTCTCTTAATTCAGGTACTGTCATGATTGCTCTTCTGTATATCCTCTCAGATCTTTTTTCCTTTTGTAAATGTGAAAGCCATAATTGTGTGGCATAGTCTAGTTTTGATTTGATTATATATATATATATATATATATATATATATATATATTTTTTTTTTTTTTTTTTTTTTTTTATACCTCGTCGCTGTCTCCCGCGTTTGCGAGGTAGCGCAAGGAAACAGACGAAAGAAATGGCCCAACCCCCCCCATACACATGTACATACACACGTCCACACACGCAAATATACATACCTACACAGCTTTCCATGGTTTACCCCGGACGCTTCACATGCCCTGATTCAATCCACTGACAGCACGTCAACCCCTGTATACCACATCGCTCCAATTCACTCTATTCCTTGCCCTCCTTTCACCCTCCTGCATGTTCAGGCCCCGATCACACAAAATCCTTTTCACTCCATCTTTCCACCTCCAATTCGGTCTCCCTCTTCTCCTCGTTCCCTCCACCTCCGACACATATATCCTCTTGGTCAATCTTTCCTCACTCATTCTCTCCATGTGTCCAAACCATTTCAAAACACCCTCTTCTGCTCTCTCAACCACGCTCTTTTTATTTCCACACATCTCTCTTACCCTTACGTTACTTACTCGATCAAACCACCTCACACCACACATTGTCCTCAAACATCTCACTTCCAGCACATCCATCCTCCTGCGAACAACTCTATCCATAGCCCATGCCTCGCAACCATACAACATTGTTGGAACCACTATTCCTTCAAACATACCCATTTTTGCTTTCCGGGATAATGTTCTCGACTTCCACACATTTTTCAAGGCTCCCAAAATTTTCGCCCCCTCCCCCACCCTATGATCCACTTCCGCTTCCATGGTTCCATCCGCTGACAGATCCACTCCCAGATATCTAAAACACTTCACTTCCTCCAGTTTTTCTCCATTCAAACTCACCTCCCAATTGACTTGACCCTCAACCCTACTGTACCTAATAACCTTGCTCTTATTCACATTTACTCTTAACTTTCTTCTTTCACATATATATATATATATATATATATATATATATATATATATATATATTTTTTTTTTTTTTTTTTTTTTTTTTTGCTTTGTCGCTGTCTCGCGCGTTTGCGAGGTAGCGCAAGGAAACAGACAAAAGAAATGGCCCAACCCACCCCCATACACATGTATATGCATACGTCCACACACACAAATATACATACCTACACAGCTTTCCATGGTTTACCCCAGACGTTTCACATGCCCTGATTCAATCCACTGACAGCACGTCAACCCCGGTATACCACATCGATCCAATTCACTCTATTCGTTGCCCTCCTTTCACCCTCCTGCATGTTCAGGCCCCGATCACACAAAATCTTTTTCACTCCATCTTTCCACCTCCAATTTGGTCTCCCACTTCTCGTTCCCTCCACCTCCGACACATATATCCTCTTGGTCAATCTTTCCTCACTCATTCTCTCCATGTGCCCAAACCATTTCAAAACACCCTCTTCTGCTCTCTCAACCACGCTCTTTTGATTTCCACACATCTCTCTTACCCTTACGTTACTTACTCGATCAAACCACCTCACACCACACATTGTCCTCAAACATCTCATTTCCAGCACATCCACCCTCCTGTGCACTACTCTATCCATAGCCCACACCTCGCAACCATACAACATTGTTGGAACCACTATTCCTTCAAACATAGCCATTTTTGCTTTCCGAGATAATGTTCTCGACTTCCACACATTCTTCAAGGCTCCCAGGATTTTCGCCCCCTCCCCTTCACCCTATGATCCACTTCCGCTTCCATGGTTCCATCCGCTGCCAGATCCACTCCCAGATATCTAAAACACTTTACTTCCTCCAGTTTTGCTCCATTCAAACTTACCTCCCAATTGACTTGACCCTCAACCCTACTGTACCTAATAACCTTATTCTTATTCACATTTACTCTTAACTTTCTTCTTTCACACACTTTACCAAACTCAGTCACCAGCTTCTGCAGTTTCTCACATGAATCAGCCACCAGCGCTGTATCATCAGCGAACAACAACTGACTCACTTCCCAAGCTCTCTCATCCCCAACAGACTTCATACTTGCCCCTCTTTCCAAAACTCTTGCATTCACCTCTCTAACAACCCCATCCATAAACAAATTAAACAAGCATGGAGACATCACACACCCCTGCTGCAAACCTACATTCACTGAGAACCAATCACTTTCCTCTCTTCCTACACGTACACATGCCTTACATCCTCGATAAAAACTTTTCACTGCTTCTAACAACTTGCCTCCCACACCATATATTCTTAATACCTTCCACAGAGCATCTCTATCAACTCTTATCATATGCCTTCTCCAGATCCATAAATGCCACATACAAATCCATTTGCTTTTCTAAGTATTTCTCACATACATTCTTCAAAGCAAACACCTGATCCACACATCCTCTACCACTTCTGAAACCACACTGCTCTTCCCCAATCTGATGCTCTGTACATGCCTTCACCCTCTCAATCAATACCCTCCCATATGATTTACCAGGAATACTCTACAAACTTATACCTCTGTAATTTGAGCACTCACTCTTATCCCCTTTGCCTTTGTACAGTGGCAATATGCACGCATTCCGCCAATCCTCAGGCACCTCACCATGAGTCATACATACATTAAATAACCTTACCAACCAGTCAATAATACAGTCACCCCCTTTTTTAATAAATTCCACTGCAATACCATCCAAACCTGCTGCCTTGCCGGCTTTCATCTTCCACAAAGCTTTTACTACCTCTTCTCTGTTTACCAAATCATTTTCCCTAACCCTCTCACTTTGCACACCACCTCAACCAAAACACCCTATATCTGCCACTCTATCATCAAATACATTCAACAAACCTTCAAAATACTCACTCCATCTCCTCACATCACCACTACTTGTTATCACCTCCCCATTTGCGCCCTTCACTGAAGTTCCCATTTGCTCCCTTGTCTTACGCACTTTATTTACCTCCTTCCAGAACATCTTTTTATTCTCCCTAAAATTTAATGATACTCTCTCACCCCAACTCTCATTTGCCCTCTTTTTCACCTCTTGCACCTTTCTCTTGACCTCCTGTCTCTTTCTTTATACATCTCCCACTCAATTGCATTTTTTCCTTGCAAAAATCGTCCAAATGCCTCTCTCTTCTCTTTCACTAATAATCTTACTTCTTCATCCCACCACTCACTACCCTTTCTAATCAACCCACCTCCCACTCTTCTCATGCCACAAGCATCTTTTGCGCAATCCATCACTGATTCCCTAAATACATCCCATTCCTCCCCCACTCCCCTTACTTCCATTGTTCTCACCTTTTTCCATTCTGTACTCAGTCTCTCCTGGTACTTCCTCACACAAGTCAACTTCCCAAGCTCACTTACTCTCACCACCCTCTTCACCCCAACATTCACTCTTCTTTTCTGAAAACCCATACAAATCTTCACCTTAGCCTCCACAAGATAATGATCGGACATCCCTCCAGTTGCACCTCTCAGCACATTAATATCCAAAAGTCTCTCTTTCGCGCGCCTGTCAATTAACACGTAATCCAATAACGCTCTCTGGCCATCTCTCCTACTTACATACGTATACTTATGTATATATATATATATATATATATATATATATATATATATATATATATATATATATATATATATATATATATGTACAGTAGGGTTAGAGGGTCAAGTCAATTGGGAGGTGAGTTTGAATGGAGAAAAACTGGAGGAAGTGAAGTGTTTTAGATATCCGGGAGTGGATCTGGCAGCGGATGGAACCATGGAAGCGGAAGTGGATCATAGGGTGGGGGAGGGGGCGAAAATTCTGGGAACCTTGAAGAATGTGTGGAAGTTGAGAACATTATCTCGGAAAGCAAAAATGGGTATGTTTGAAGGAATAGTGGTTCCAACAATGTTGTATGGTTGCGAGGCGTGGGCTATGGATAGAGTTGTGCGCAGGAGGATGGATATGCTGGAAATGAGATGTTTGAGGACAATGTGTGGTATGAGGTGGTTTGATCGAGTAAGTAACGTAAGGGTAAGAGAGATGTGTGGAAATAAAAAGAGCGTGGTTGAGAGAGCTGAAGAGGGTGTTTTGAAATGGTTCGGGCACATGGAGAGAATGAGTGAGGAAAGATTGACCAAGAGAATATATGTGTCGGAGGTGGAGGGAACGAGGAGAAGAGGGAGACCAAATTGGAGGTGGAAAGATGGAGTGAAAAAGATTTTGTGTGATCGGGGCCTGAACATGCAGGAGGGTGAAAGGAGGGCAAGGAATAGAGTGAATTGGAGCGATGTGGTATACCGGGGTTGACGTGCTGTCAGTGGATTGAATCAAGGCATGTGAAGCATCTGGGGTAAACCATGGAAAGCTGTGTAGGTATGTATATTTGCGTGTGTGGACGTATGTATATACATGGTTATGGGGGTGGGTTGGGCCATTTCTTTCGTCTGTTTCCTTGCGCTACCTCGCGAGGTAGCGCAAGGAAACAGACGAAAGAAATGGCCCAACCCCCCCCCCCCCCATACACATGTACATACGTCCACACACGCAAACACACATACCTACACAGCTTTCCATGGTTTACCCCAGACGCTTCACATGCCTTGATTCAATCCACTGACAGCACGTCAACCCCTGTATACCACATCGCTCCAATTCACTCTATTCCTTGCCCTCCTTTCACCCTCCTGCATGTTCAGGCCCCGATCACACAAAATCTTTTTCACTCCATCTTTCCACCTCCAATTTGGTCTCCCTCTTCTCCTCGTTCCCTCCACCTCCGACACATATATCCTCTTGGTCAATCTTTCCTCACTCATTCTCTCCATGTGCCCAAACCATTTCAAAACACCCTCTTCTGCTCTCTCAACCACGCTCTTTTTATTTCCACACATCTCTCTTACCCTTACGTTACTTACTCGATCAAACCACCTCACACCACACATTGTCCTCAAACATCTCATTTCCAGCACATCCATCCTCCTGCGCACATCTCTATCCATAGCCCACGCCTCGCAACCATACAACATTGTTGGAACCACTATTCCTTCAAACATACCCATTTTTGCTTTCCGAGATAATGTTCTCGACTTCCACACATTTTTCAAGGCTCCCAAAATTTTCGCCCCCTCCCCCACCCTATGATCCACTTCCGCTTCCATGGTTCCATCCGCTGCCAGATCCACTCCCAGATATCTAAAACACTTCACTTCCTCCAGTTTTTCTCCATTCAAACTCACCTCCCAATTGACTTGACCCTCACCCCTACTGTACCTAATAACCTTGCTCTTATTCACATTTACTCTTAACTTTCTTCTTCCACACACTTTACCAAACTCAGTCACCAGCTTCTGCAGTTTCTCACATGAATCAGCCACCAGCGCTGTATCATCAGCGAACAACAACTGACTCACTTCCCAAGCTCTCTCATCCCCAACAGACTTCATACTTGCCCCTCTTTCCAGGACTCTTGCATTTACCTCCCTAACAACCCCATCCATAAACAAATTAAACAACCATGGAGACATCACACACCCCTGCCGCAAACCTACATTCACTGAGAACCAATCACTTTCCTCTCTTCCTACACGTACACATGCCTTACATCCTCGATAAAAACTTTTCACTGCTTCTAACAACTTTCCTCCCACACCATATATTCTTAATACCTTCCACAGAGCATCTCTATCAACTCTATCATATGCCTTCTCCAGATCCATAAATGCTACATACAAATCCATTTGCTTTTCTAAGTATTTCTCACATACATTCTTCAAAGCAAACACCTGATCCACACATCCTCTACCACTTCTGAAACCGCACTGCTCTTCCCCAATCTGATGCTCTGTACATGCCTTCACCCTCTCAATCAATACCCTCCCATATAATTTACCAGGAATACTCAACAAACTTATACCTCTGTAATTTGAGCACTCACTCTTATCCCCTTTGCCTTTGTACAATGGCACTATGCACGCATTCCGCCAATCCTCAGGCACCTCACCATGAGTCATACATACATTAAATAACCTTACCAACCAGTCAACAATACAGTCACCCCCCTTTTTAATAAATTCCACTGCAATACCATCCAAACCTGCTGCCTTGCCGGCTTTCATCTTCCGCAAAGCTTTTACTACCTCTTCTCTGTTTACCAAATCATTTTCCCTAACCCTCTCACTTTGCACACCACCTCGACCAAAACACCCTATATCTGCCACTCTATCATCAAACACATTCAACAAACCTTCAAAATACTCCTTCCATCTCCTTCTCACATCACCACTACTTGTTATCACCTCCCCATTTGCGCCCTTCACTGAAGTTCCCATTTGCTCCCTTGTCTTACGCACTTTATTTACCTCCTTCCAGAACATCTTTTTATTCTCCCTAAAATTTAATGATTCTCACCCCAACTCTCATTTGCCCTTTTTTTCACCTCTTGCACCTTTCTCTTGACCTCCTGTCTCTTTCTTTTATACATCTCCCACTCAATTGCATTTTTTCCCTGCAAAAATCGTCCAAATGCCTCTCTCTTCTCTTTCACTAATACTCTTACTTCTTCATCCCACCACTCACTACCCTTTCTAATCAACCCACCTCCCACTCTTCTCATGCCACAAGCATCTTTTGCGCAATCCATCACTGATTCCCTAAATACATCCCATTCCTCCCCCACTCCCCTTACTTCCATTGTTCTCACCTTTTTCCATTCTGTACTCAGTCTCTCCTGGTACTTACTCACACAGGTCTCCTTCCCAAGCTCACTTACTCTCACCACCCTCTTCACCCCAACATTCACTCTTCTTTTCTGAAAACCCATACAAATCTTCACCTTAGCCTCCACAAGATAATGATCAGACATCCCTCCAGTTGCACCTCTCAGCACATTAACATCCAAAAGTCTCTCTTTCGCACGCCTGTCAATTAACACGTAATCCAATAACACTCTCTGGCCATCTCTCCTACTTACATAAGTATACTTATGTATATCTTGCTTTTTAAACCAGGTATTCCCAATCATCAGTCCTTTTTCAGCACATAAATCTACAAGCTCTTCACCATTTCCATTTACAACACTGAACACCCCATGTATACCAATTATTCCCTCAACTGCCACATTACTCACCTTTGCATTCAAATCACCCATCACTATAACCCAGTCTCGTGCATCAAAACCATTAACACACTCATTCAGCTGCTCCCAATATATATTTTTTTTTTTTTTGTTGCTGTCTCCCGCATTTGCCAGGTAGCGCAAGGAAACAGATGAAAGAAATGGCCCAACCCACCCCCATACACATGTATATACATACGTCCACACACGCAAATATACATACCTACACAGCTTTCCATGGTTTACCCCAGACGCTTCACATGCCCTGATTCAATCCACTGACAGCATGTCAACCCCGGTATACCACATCGATCCAGTTCACTCTATTCCTTGCCCTCCTTTCACCCTCCTGCATGTTCAGGCCGCAATCACACAAAATCTTTTTCACTCCATCTTTCCACCTCCAATTTGGTCTCCCACTTCTCGTTCCCTCCACCTCCGACACATATATCCTCTTGGTCAACCTTTCCTCACTCATTCTCTCCATGTGCCCAAACCATTTCAAAACACTCTTCTGCTCTCTCAACCACACTCTTTTTATTTCCACACATCTCTCTTACCCTTACGTTACTTACTCGATCAAACCACCTCACACCACACATTGTCCTCAAACACCTCATTTCCAGCACATCCATCCTCCTGCGCACAACTCTATCCATAGCCCACGCCTCGCAACCATACAACATTGTTGGAACCACTATTCCTTCAAACATAGCCATTTTTGCTTTCCGAGATAATGTTCTCGACTTCCACACATTCTTCAAGGCTCCCAGAATTTTCGCCCCCTCCCCCACCCTATGATCCACTTCCGCTTCCATGGTTCCATCCGCTGCCAGATCCACTCCCAGATATCTAAAACACTTTACTTCCTCCAGTTTTTCTCCATTCAAACTTACCTCCCAATTGACTTGACCCCCAACCCTACTGTACCTAATAACCTTGCTCTTATTTACATTTACTCTTAACTTTCTTCTTTCACACACTTTACCAAACTCAGTCACCAGCTTCTGCAGTTTCTCACATGAATCAGCCACCAGCGCTGTATCATCAGTGAACAACAACTGACTCACTTCCCAAGCTCTCTCATCCCCAACAGACTTCATACTTGCCCCTCTTTCCAAAACTCTTGCATTCACCTCCCTAACAACCCCATCCATAAACAAATTAAACAACCATGGAGACATCACACACCCCTGCCGCAAACCTACATTCACTGAGAACCAATCACTTTCCTCTCTTCCTACACGTACACACACATATATATATATATATATATATATATATATATATATATATATATATATATATATATATATATGAAATGTAGTTCAGGTAGTATATTAGGCACGCTGTTGTCCACTAAATTTCTTTCACATGCAAGTTCTTGTAATGTATCTCCCACTAGGTAATAATGCCATTGAGACCTTTCATTCTATTTCATCCCTATTGCCTTGCATTTAATTGGATTGAATCTCATCATCCATTAATCTGACCATCTTTAGTGTTTTTCCAGGCCCCTTTTTAGGCAGATGCAATCATCATCATTCTTTATTCCTTATGATTATATGTCATCATCCTCAAACATGTTTAGATACAATGCCAATCCATCAGGCAAGGCATATACATACATCAAGAATAGCACTGGGCCCAAGACCGCTGTGACACCACTTGTAACCTAAGTGTACTTTAAAGATGTATCTCTTACATGTGTTCTTTCTTCTGTTCATTAACCTGCTCTTCTGTCCATAGAAGGGGCCAAACCTTATTCCTGCCTGTGTATTACCTTTTTTTTTAATCAACCTACGATGAGGAAGTGTTTCAAAGCATTCCTAGCAGTCCAAAAACACAGTTTACCCATCCCTTTCTTTTATCTAAAATGGAGCCCACCCAGTTATAGAAGTCTAAAAGATTAGTTATGCATGACCTCCCTGGTTTTGTGCATGTGATGACTATTTGCATGATACATTCTTGTTCTTACCCTTACTCTTGTAAATATGTACCATGTCTATTCCTGTGTATATAAGCACACACACATACACCCCCAACCTAAACCAGGTACCCATTTATTGTCCCGCCCTGAGAGAAGGATGGACACCTGGGTTTAGTGTAGTCTGACTACCACACCCAGGATTTGAACCCATTTAGGTCCAACCACAGGATGGCCTGTGGATACTCATGGTGTGTGTGTGTGTGTGTGTGTGAGATTACTATTTGTATGTTACTAGGAGATAGTTTTACACTCATGTTGCCTCATCTCTTAACTTCTGTATGTTTACTTTGTCTTTATTTCTGTGCATACTCAAAACGCACATACACATACATATTCCAGGTACCCATATATCGGGTGTGTGTGTGTGATAAAGCTCTTGTTATATACAAAAGATTTGTTCAAGGCTAGCTTTATATGGATCTTAAAAAAGGCTGAAGTTATAGAGAAGTACTCAATCCATCTCCTCTGCCCTCTTTTATTGGGCAAAATATAAGTTTAAAAACAAAGGGTAGGAAAGAATGTGAAGGTAGTATTAGGAGTTCCCAATATATGAATGGGTTCCATTCATGGACCCTGTTCATAAGGTGAATTTTGTAATGTGAAGTTAGAGATATATTGAATTCATAAGGTGAATTTTGTAATGTGAAGTTAGAGATATATTGAATTCATAAGGTGAATTTTGTAATGTGAAGTTAGAGATATATTGAACATTGGCATTAAATTATAGTAAAGTCTTTTACTTGCCTGTAAAAATATAATAAATGTATTTTAAACTTCATAGATATCATATAAAACATCATACAGAGCTATATTTAATGAAAAAAGCACATTTGAATAATTGCATGGTTCTTATTTATGGATGATCATTTGTACATCAGACAGGGAGGTGAATAGTATTTTTTGAAGCTTGTATGCTAGTATAGATGTTTATAGGTCAAGTTTCTGTAAGTCAGGGACACCCAGGATATAATTCTCTACATCTGGCCTTTGCATTGCTTCCCCACAATCCTTCTTCCACCCAAAATGATTTTGAATATTTAGTATTCTGCAGTGGGAAAAGGGGAAGGCAAAAGAAAATGTTATGACAGGAAGAGTAGGAGAGAATGAGTGAGGAAAGATTGACCAAGAGGATATATGTGTCAGAGGTGGAGGGATCGAGAAGTGGGAGGCCAAATTAGAGGTGGAAAGATGGAGTGGAAAAGATTTTGAGTGATCGGAGCCTGAAAGGCGTGCAAGGAATAGAGTGAATTGGAATGATGTGGTATCCTGGGGTCGACGTGCTGTCAGTGGGTTGAACTAGGGCATGTGAAGCATCTGGGGTAAACCATGGAAAGTTCTGTGGGGCCTGGATGTGGAAAGGGAGCTGTGGTTTCAGTACATTATTACATGACAGCTAGAGACTGAGTGTGAACAAATGTGGCCTTTGTTGTCTTTTCCTAGCGCTACCTCGCACACATGAGGGGGGAGGGGGTTGTTATTCCATGTGTGGCAAGGTGGCGATGGGAATAAATAAAGGCAGACAGTATGAATTATGTACATGTGTATATGTGTATATGTCTGTGTGTGTATATATACGTATACATTGAGATGTATAGGTATGTGTATTTGCGTGTGTGGACGTGTATGTATATACATATGTATGTGGGTGGGTTGGGCCATTCTTTCGTCTGCTTCCTTGCGCTACCTCGCTAATGCGGGAGACAGCAACAAAGCAAAATGATAATAAATATATATATATATATATATATATATATATATATATATATATATATATATATATATATATTTGCTTTGTCTCTGTCTCCCGCGTTTGCGAGGTAGCGCAAGGAAACAGACGAAAGAAATGGCCCAACCCACCCCCATACACATGTATATACATACGTCCACACGCGCAAATATACATACCTACACAACTTTCCATGGATTACCCCAGGCGCTTCACATGCCCTGATTCAATCCACTGACAGCACGTCAACCCTGGTATACCACATCGATCCAATTCACTCTATTCCTTGCCCTCCTTTCACCCTCCTGCATGTTCAGGCCCCGATCACACAAAATCTTTTTCACTCCATCTTTCCACCTCCAATTTGGTCTCCCACTTCTCCTCGTTCCCTCCTCCTCCGACACATATATCCTCTTGGTCAATCTTTCCTCACTCATTCTCTCCATGTGCCCAAACCATTTCAAAACACCCTCTTCTGCTCTCTCAACCACACTCTTTTTATTACCGCACATCTCTCTTACCCTGTTATTACTTACTCGATCAAACCATCTCGCGCCACATATTGTCCTCAAACATCTCATTTCCAGCACATCCACCCTTCTCCGCACAACTCTATCCATAGACCACGCCTCACAACCATATAACATTATTGGAACCACTATTCCTGCAAACATACCCATTTTTGCTTTCTGAGATAACGTTCTCGACTTCCACACATTCTTCAATGCTCCCAGAACATTCACCCCCTCCCCCACCCTATGATTCACTTCCGCCTCCATGGTTCCATCCACTGCCAACTCCACTCCCAGATATCTGAAACACTTCACTTCCTCCAGTTTTTCTCCATTCAAACTTGCCTCCCAATTGACTTGTCCCTCAACCCTACTGTATCTAATAATCATACTCTCATTCACATTTACTCTCTGCTTTCTTCTTTTACACACTTTACCAAACTCAGTCATCAGCTTCTGCAGTTTCTCACCCAAATCAGCCACCAGCACCGTATCATCAGTGAACAACAACTGACTCACTTCCCAGGCTCTCTCATCCACAACATCCAGCATACTTGCCCCTCTTTCCAAAACTCTTGCATTCACCTCCCTAACAACCCCATCCGTAAACAAATTAAACAACCATGGAGACATCACGCACCCCAGCCGCAAACCAACATTCACTGAGAACCAGTCACTTTCCTCTCTTCCTACACATACACATGCCTTACATCCTTGATAAAACTTTTCACTGCTTCTAACAACTTACCTCCCACACCATATATTCTTAATACCTTCCACAGAGCATCTCTATCAACTCTGTCATATGAATAAGGGCAGACAGTATGATTCTGTACATGTGTATATATGTATATGTCTGTGTGTATATATATGTATATGTTGAGATGTATAGGTATGTATATGCGCGTGTGGACGCGTATGTATATACATGTGTATGTGGGTGGGTTGGGCCATTCTTTCGTCCGTTTCCTTGCGCTGCCTCGCTGACGCGGGAGACGGTGACAAAGCAAAATGATAATAATAATGATGATGATAACTTGATCGCCGTTTCCCGCATCAGTGAGGAGGCGCCGGGAGCCAGACGAGGAATGGCGCCACTTCACTAATGCAGGAAACGGCGATCAAGTTATTGTTATTATTATTGTTATTTTTATTTTGCTTTGTCGCTGTCTCCCGCGTCAGCGAGGCAGCGCAAGGAAACAGACGAAAGAATGGCCCAACCCACCCACATACACATGTATATACGCGTCCACACGCGCATATACATACCTATACATCTCAACATATACATATATATACATACGCTTCCCATGCATTCCTCACGTGTCGTAGAAGGCAACTAAAGGGGACGGTAGCTTATTTTAGTGAGATCGGATTTAGACTGACAGTCCTGACACAAAGTGTGTTAGATGGTTCTTGGCACCATTTTATCAGTCCTATGTCGGATAGGTAACCCCTTCCAGATAGCTGTTATCTACAGTATATCACTTGCTACTGCTTATCCCTTTAAGTAAGATTATTTGACTTATAAGATGTGGCCACAAACCAGGCTAAGGTCAGTGAAATTATGGATGACAATTTATGTACCCAAAAAGCAAGTGAGGCAAATCACTGAGGTATACCAGTTTTGCTGTTATTAACTTAATTGTTAGAGAAGATCTGCTCTGGTTTGATACTTCACTTTTTTTAAGCAATATGCCATGAAAAAACATACTGTGTTAAGAGAAAACTATTGTCACAGAGAGCTGGTTGTTATTTCTTGTTTCATTTCAAATTTCAGAAATCTTACATTATCCTTTGTACCGTACATTGGTTCTTAGAAAATAGGATGTATGCGTTTAAATAATACAAGAACTGTGGTTAGTCGAGATGTAACTTTCCTTACCTTTAAAAGAAAAATGAACTAGCATAAGCCTTAAGTGGTATATACAAGGTATGGGTTTTAGATTCTCTTGTATCGGATCACAATATACTGCAGTGAGCTTAGCGCAAGATACTTTCATAGGTTTTGTAACTTGAGTCCTGTTTTTATGACAGAGAATAAAGATTCCTGTTTATATGACTGAATAAAGAGAACTTGTACCAGAAGAGTCCTGACAAACTGAACAGTATTCTCATGTTTGATTATTGGCAGAAAATATGTACCTGAAAAATTAGAACTTAAGAATCTCTTACTATATTACAGACTTGATTTTTTTCTTATTTAGAGTTTTTAAGATAATTACTAATTTAGAAGATATTGCATCAACAGTAATGATGACCTTTTTCTTATTTGATGACTGTATCGTGTTGGTGCTTGGATATGGGTGATGGAAAATGTGACTGGAATAACTAAGAAGGGTTGACATGGTGGGGATGTCGGTGGTGTCTAAGTGGTGGTGTTTGTTGCAGGGGCGGGCAGGGCTGGACGCGGCGCTCATAGTCACGGGTGGGCGGTCACATCGCGGCTCATATGATACCCGGAGGCCGCACCACTGCTCATTCTGTGGCAAGCGCTTCCTCAACACCAGTCAC